>NC_091287.1:77516531-77816531 GCF_032444005.1 Ranitomeya imitator
CATGGTATCCCTGATAAGCTCCCTTTTATGACTTCCTGGGAGTCCTCGCTGGATTTTGAGGCCTCCCTGGAAGATTGGCGGTTTGCGATGGTGCATCCCTCCAAGTTCTCCTTGTGTCTTGGCCACTTGGAACAGGTGAAAAAGATCCAGTTGCATTGGTATCTTACTCCTGTCCGTCTGGCGAAATTCACTCCGTCTTCCTCCCCTCTTTGCTGGAAGGGGTGTGGTGCCATGGGTTCCTCCTCCCATGTGTGGTGGTCGTGCCCGCAGGTTCAGGTTTTTTGGCGCCGGGTGGAGTCCTTGCTCGCTGAGCTAACTCATCTGCCTCTTGTTCTGAATGGACAACTCGCTGTTCTGGGTATCTCCCTCATAGATATCCCCTCTCCTCTCCGTCCTATAATTTCCAATGTCCTAGTTGCTGCCAGACAGTGTATTGCGAAGTACTGGAAGTCTTCAGATCTCCCTTCTAGGGCCGAATTGATCTCCAAGATTGATCTACATTTCTGCTATGAGGTTATTATGGCTCAGGGTTTACCAAAAAAGACTAAAGTCCTTTCCTGGTGGGACCCCTGGGTGTCCTCGGCCTATATTTCCCAGTCTGCTCTTACTCTCATTTAAAAGTCATGGTTCTTTTGAATATGTGATCTCTCTTGTACTGTAACTGTGTATTTTTGTACTGATTATGCTGTGGTCCCTGAGTATTATATACTGCGTTTTTCCCTTTGTTCCCCTTGCCTCCCCTATTTTCTTTTCTTCCCTCCCCCTCCCCTCCCTCTTTCGGATGTTATTTGATGTCCTATTTGATATGTTATACTTCAATAAAAAGTTTATTGGTTAAAAAAAAAAGAAGTTATCTGAGCACCCAAATCTCCAAGGGTGTCCAAACTTTTGCATTGGCCCATTTTCCTTTTTGTAATTTAATTTATTTAAATGTAAAAGATGACTATTTTTTGCCTAAAATACAAAGAAAATGTGTCATCTTTAACTTTAGCTCGTTTAGAGATCATTTCATCTTCAATTTGCTAAACTGGACCTCTGAGTGATAGGTATCATGGTCATGTTCTCTGGGTTGTGCTACCTCTAGCATTCCCAGCGGTGTATAGCACTTTGGTGCTTTGTCCTATTGGTATCGCATTTTTTTCATGCACAGAGCCTCATAGTCCTTCAGGACAGACTATGTGTATGATCTTAGTGGGTGATCTTTGCCCATAAACAATATTTTTACATCTTTAGGGATCATTTGACCTTATGATTTGGGCTCACCTAGTAAAACTATCATTCGCTAATTTTTTCACTGGACATGTCTCTGTCGTGTAATGATTCAGGTGTCAACTAACAGCGAGATTTGATCTGTATATTATGTAAAATATTGTTTCCATCTTCAATCATGCTGCGAGCTGTGCCATACCAGTATATATATATGTGTGACAAGCATAGCAGTGGTATTTTTTCAGGAGGATTATTTATATTTAGAGGGATTTATGCTAAATACCATCTCGGGCTAATCTCACCTCTACATGTCTATATATATGACAGATGTATTCTCTGAATTATTGTTGCTTGAGTATACCACTGTATTGTAAGACATTTATTTGTATATTGCTTCCTATCACAACTATGTCCAGGGGGGTGGTTTCCATTTTGGAACCCATGATTAAGTTCAGTTTTTAAGTGATTTTAAATGTGTGGTGTTCTTTGGTTGACAAAATAAAAATGTATACATTTTTGTACAATTTACAGTGGTGGTCCCATTATATAGCCTGACGCTTTGTGTTTTTTCCATACTCTACTAAATGTCATGCTTTAGGTTGATCCCTTTTTTTGCTGCTATTATGCTTTGATGGTGCCCTCCACTCTCCCCCTTTTTTCCAATATGGAGGGATGGTGACGAAGGACATTGACTACTATTACTTTCCATTGGGGGGAAATGAAAAACTGATGGATCTGAATTCTACATTCATGCGATGTGCAAACTAGATGAGACATGTGCATCCCTAATGGGATTTACTGACGACAGTGCCGTGCTGCTGAGTAGCCATCAATCACATGGAGGTGGCGCATGGGTGCAAGAGAATAGTCAGACGGGTGTATTTCATGGTCCATATAGGGTCTGCAATGCCAGCGGGGGTCTCCAGACTCAAACTTACAGCCTCATAGGGGTCTGTGAGACGAAGTCCAGCTATGGAGACCCGCAGTCAGTCTGGCGGCGGCTGCGATATGTCCGTCTGAGCTCGCCCCAAATTCCCCCTTCGCACTGTTCGGGGTGGAATCTGCGCTCACATCAGCAGCAGAAACCAGTCCGTGGCGGATTTCACCCTCACACCTTCACCTGCTGACGTCGTCCATGGGATGTAAGATTCCTGCTAATGTCACGCACAGCCGGTAGGACAAGGCCGGGGACAGGTTTGTAGGGCGAGGATTTTGCTACAATTCATTAAAAAAAAAAAATCCACTTATTTGAGTTTTAAGTGTTTTTCTGATGAGGTTTTGAAACGTCTTTGTGGCAGATTCCTCACAGAACTCACTATGTCTGTATATATCTATCTATATATATATATATATACCTGCAGTGATGAAATGTGCCTGTAAATCCATAGTATTGTGACTAATTACTGATGTAATTGTATATAAGGGACCTGCTTCACCAGGGGGGCCACACACACATCTGAGCTGTTGCTATGGGCGACCTCTGGGTAGCACCGGAGGGGCTCTGCCCCCATATAGGTGACCTGCCGGCCCCAGCACTGAGCCAGTTTTCCTGTTTTCCTCTCCATTTTCTTCCTTCTCCGGCCGCCCCCTCCCCGTGCCTCCTCCCCGCACACCCTCCCGCCTCCTCCGTGGACTCTCGTCTCCCCGTAGGCTTCTTGTATAGTCCGTTTTCGGGGTGACGCAGGCGGCGGCGGCGGCGCTGATGCCGCGGGGTCCAGCATGCAGTGTGTCGGGAGGAGACCCCCGCGGACCAAGTCCCAGGAGCAGATCCTGGAGGAGAACAGCCGCAGAGTGACCCAGATGAACAGCCGCCGGCTGGGTAGGACCCTGCGGGGATTATTATTATGTCACGGTTATTGTGGACACTTGGGCTCAGGTGGGTGGAATTCCACGGAGCGGCTCCCACCGGCGTTTCTTAGGAGTCCCTGCTGCTTTCATACTTGGTCTCCTACCTGTGGCTCTCCAGATGTTCTGAAACTACAACTCCCAGCATGCTCTGGCTGTGATTACCTGAGCGGGCATGCTGGGAGTTGTAGTTCCTTTTCAGATTGTAGTGCCTGTCTCTAGTTTGTGGATTGGTCACCTGTGCACTATATACCTGTAGGTTCTATTCTGTGTATTGTACACATAGTGGTGGTGGGAGAGCGTGGCACCTGCCCACCAGCCCCGTGTAATGGGGTCACACGACCTCTTAGCGTCACCTGGAGGATTTTTAAGACAATTCTAAAGCTCCGAAATCCCCTACTGATTTGAATGGAAAATCCCCTTTACTGTTCCTATTTTTATTATTTTTTTTTTTGACAGTTTTATATCCAGCGAGGTGTTGAAAGCCTGTCCATGGAATAATCGATGCGACGTGTCACTTCTTGTGGTGGATTCCTGACAGAATTTGCTCAAAACTTGACACTGTCACGTCAAAAGGCTGCAAAACACCATGTGGAAAAAGAAAAGCCGGTGCTCCCCACCCCGCAAAGAAACCGCGCTTCCTAAAACTGATTCTGCTAGAAAAACGCAGATTTTTTTTTTTTTTGCCTCCAATAAACTGTGTATAAACCTGCACTACTTTGGTGCGATAAAGGGGCTGTCGGATCAAATAATATTGATAACCTGTTCATAAGAAGGTCATCAGTATCAGATCAGTGGTGGTCCAACACCCAGGACACCAACAATCAGCTGTTATGTGCTCTGGAGGCTGCTGGATGTAGTCTGTAGGGAGGCGCTTGTAGCAGACACTCCGGGGTCCTGCACACAGCGCCTCGGCCTGTGCTCACAGCTGTTCTGCAGCACTCGGCAGCGCCCACTACACACTGACCGGAGCTGCTTTTTGCAGATCCATTCAAACTTCAAAGCAAGTTACAACTAGTCGGTGTTGTATCTTCAAGATTAAAGACTTGTCTGATGAAGAGGTCATCAATAATGTATGACCAGATAGCCCCTCTGAAGGGGTTTTCTATTTCTGGACAACTACTTGTTAAAAAAAAACCAAAGTTAATTTCCTCCTGGCAGCGGGGCTCTAACTGCGGGCAGCGGGCAGGTTCAGAACGGTATTATCCTACAGGCTAACCCCATATCTGCAGGTTAATAGCATTTTTTTTCATGTGGCTGGTTCCCTTTAGCCGCTAAAATTCTCAATATAAAGGAGTAAAAACGCTCCTCCTTGATCCGGCACTGTTAGTTTGATGTCAGCGCTATGTCTCCTAGTGGTCGCAGGACATTGTGACCACTGCAGCCAGTCAGCGGTCACTGATCAGCTGCAGCCTTTCAGTATTCTGTTACAGCCTTGATGGATTAGTGGGAGAGGAATAATTTAGCCCCCTCAGGCACGACACCAGGGCGCAGCTGCTACTTTTCTGGCCTGCCTGCACTGGGTACTATCACACAAATACTCCTTTACCCCAAAGTTCTCCCTTCCCCTGGACTCCATGATAATTATTCCTAGTCCTATATCGTCCGCAGCCGGCCCATTAATGCTGCTGACAAAACTGATCCGGAGCCCTAGTATGAGTAATCCATGCCCATAGTAACTAATGGTCACTGGTATGTCCTCCCTCTCTGTTACATGTGCCCATTGTAGTCTATGGGGCTCTTCACATGTACGTTTATTTATAGAATAATTATTGCTGCAAAAAAAAATTATCTGGGACTTTTTTATTTATTTTTTGCACACTGATTTTAAAAATAGATGAAAGTGACTTCAGCGTACTGATGAAAAAAATATATTTTTTTTTACATGGAAAATAAAAAAACAAAATGGATGTGTGAATTTGGCCTTACTGAGGTAAATCTTTCTCCATGTGTCAGACCCTTTATTGGTGATTTCTCCCATCTTTATCGTCACTTCCATTATAGCAGATGACATGGTAGAACGGAGTGATGACCGCACACTGATGTTCAGTCTGACTGATACCGGCCATCATTATTTGCTGGTTGTCGAGGATGGAGCCAGTCGTGTTTTATACTCGGGTAACAGGATACGAGGGACATTACCTGCTTTTGACCTGATGCATGGGATCGTGCTATACTGATCCGCTAGACGTCTCACTTGTGGTCCTTGGTGGGTCCATACTCTACCTCCATATGCCTTACGTTTTAGGCTATGTTCAGACAGAGATTTTTGGAGCAGGTCTGCTTCAAAATTTGCCATAAAAATCTTATAAAAACATTTGAAAGACTCTTCATTTCATCCCACTTTGCTGTTCTTTTGAAGTTTTTTTCCTCTTCAGAATACGAAAAACACCTGGTGGGAAAACCAAAAAACCCATCTTCTTTGAGGTGGGTGCTTCCTGAAATCTGCTGCAAACTTGGTACATTCGTTTCCGGAAAATGAAAACTTAATTCGGAAAAAGCGTTTCTTCTAGCAGTTAGAGCTTTTTTCAACACAAAAAACCTCTGAACAAAGCGTCCTAGAGTTTAGTTTTTTCCCCTTCATAGATTGATCAGGAAGACGGACGCTCCTATGTTTTTGTTTTTTTCTGTAACGGCTTTCGGTTCGATCTTGAGCCATGGCGACTTGATGGACGAACACTCTGTAGAGAGATCTTGGGCGAGTCTAGATCGGTCCACCAGGGTCTTCTCCACCAGTATGTTGTTAGTATCAAGCCATCGGGTTGCTGGTCTTCCTCTTCACCTCGTTCCATCTATTCTTCTGGCCATGATGTCCATCTCCAGTGGTCGCTCTCGTCGTCTGATGGGCTCTTAATTTTGGTCTACACAGCTGCTAAGAGTACTGAACCGTGCAATCATATTTTGTGATAATCATATTTGTATTGCGTCTCTAATGTTTCTCAGCTGCGTTCAGACGTAAAGAGAAAAAGTAAAACTGCAGAGAAAACCCCTGATAATTTCACAACCTAACTGGCGCGGTGCGTCGTGTACCCTGAACTGACAAATAGTTACCTACATTGTATTGTAAATCGTGGATTTTGGGACACAATTAACCAGGATCTCGTTTTTGTTGTTGAAATTTCTATGACTTTTAGGCTAGGGACATATGATTTGTGCCCATATGCTCAGGAGGTATGTTCCTGACTGCGGCCATAGTTACGGTGGATATCTCCATATCTGTCCACCATAGGGAACACATGGTATACGTTTTTTGCAGTGGCCCTCTGCAGACACATACTCGCCAGACGGAGGCTGAAAAAAACACACATTTGGCCTCTGGTGAATGGAAGCCTATGGGAACGTTGAAATATTCGTTGGGATCAGGGCTGGAGTGGCCATCTGGCAAATGCCAGAAGGGCCTGTCTGGTCTTAAGCTGCCTTGTCTGCTACGTTTTTAACAGAATCTGTGTTCTCAAGACACCCATACTGTGAAGAGCTGTGACGGAGCACAAAGTCGCTGACTCCGTCACTTACCCCACCAGGCTACGGGTAGCATTAGAAATATTGGTCTTGTAGAAAATCTTGCTTTCCTCCATCCAGGGTAATATTAGTAATATATCCCATCTGGTTCTTGGGGACAGTGACAACATGGGCCTGTGTGATTTCAAATGCCAGGACTGAATTTCAGCCCCAGTTCGTACCTGGCTGGGATAAATTCCCAATTCCCACTTACCTTTGTGACTTCTCATATTGTGCAACCTTTATGGCCATAGGCATTTGTAAGTATTAGGGACTTACTAAATAATAAATGAAGGGTTGTGTTGGCAAATTCTCATCCTGAGGCTTCAGATTTCTAGGCAAACACCTAAGCCGGGTTATTTCAGGATCCCACGGCTATGAGCGTCTGTTCCTGCTTCCCTAAAAATTCTAGGGTGACTGTAGCGTGGAGATCCAGACTGGGGGCTCACATCAGCGATGCCTGATTATCCCACTGGAGTGACTTGTCTCATCCCCGAACTGATAGTGGTCATACACACTAGAGGGACTCCGGCGGAGCCTGCCGATTGTCCGTAGGTCATGGGACTTGAAGATGTAGGAGACGCTTCTTTGAAGTTGTGTGGATCCTTTTGTTGTTAATGGTGATGAGCTGCCATCATAAGTTTCTAGAAGCAGCTTATTCTCCTCTTTCTGTTGTGAATACCTACAAGTTTTCTCCTAGACTGAAAGCAGACTTAAAGGGAGTCTGTCAGCAGGTTTTTTTCTATTTACCGGTAATCTGAGAGCTGCATAATGTAGGGGAAAAGGCCTTGATTCCAGGGATGTGTCACATACTAGGTTGCATGCTGTAGATTGAAAACAATCAGTGTTTTAACAGCAGGAGATTATCACTAGTGTCCAAGGTCTCATGTGCAGGCCAGTCCAGCTAATGTGTGTAACCCCGCCCCCACCACTGGTTGGCACCTGGCTGGCAATGTGTACAGTGTATACAGGAAGCTGACAATCAGTGGTGTGTGGGGTTAGAGCTCACTGACACAAGTGTATAACTCAGACTGGTGTTATTCTATGGGACAGTGCAGATATGCAATTTTTTTTATATATAGATTTTTTTTTCATGCCGATTTGGAATGAGAAAAAAAAAATCACAGCCTGTTGTGAGTGGCACTGCAAATCGGAGCATGTGCACCCATTCGAGCGTACAGGTGCGTGTAAAGCATCGAACTGCACTCTGATGTCATCCAAGTGCAGTCTGATTTACGCGGACATAGACACTGGATGAATAAAGTTCTGTCTTCACACCTGTGCTGTGATTCTCTCAAGCAAAAGAATCGGATCACAGTAAGCTGACTCTCGGATCAAACTCTGAGCAGAGTTTGATCTGATCGTCATTAGCACAGTTAATCTAAGAATCATCGCTTGTATGATCCCGGGCTTATGTACAGCTACACATTCTGAGCACTGCTACATCTGCAGCAGAGAAAACAGGGATCCTATCAAAACTGCAGCAAGCAGCCCAGTAAGTGACATATCGCTGGAATCGGGGTCTCTCTTCTGACAGCTTTCCTTTCATAAAAATGCTAATCATCTGGACCCCATTAGTCAAAACTTCTTGCATATTTCTATGACCTCTTACATTTTAACCCCTTAACGACCAATGGCGGATCTGTCCGTTATTGAACGCATTCCCCCTGTTTGGTGCGGGCTCTAGCGGTGAGCTGGCACATGACAGTTGACCTGATCCGCTGACATGTGCCGCTAACAGCCACGGGACGAATCGCAATCCACCCGCAGCTGTTAACCCGTTAAATGCTGCTGTCAAATGCTGACAGCGGCATTTAACGTGCATTCCCAGCAATCGTGCTGAAAATGTGCCCATCAGTGACCTCCGTCATGTGATTGTGGGTCACGATGGGTTGGCATGACAACCAGAGGTCTTTTGGACACCTCTATGGTTGTCACCGCCGGATTGCTATGAGCGCCACCGGTGGTCGGTGCTCATAGCAAGTGAGGTATTCTGCTACATGCTGGTGATCTGATCATCAACTGTATGTAGCAGAGCCGATCGGTTGTGGCAGCTTCTAGTCTCCCATGGAGACTACTCAAGCATGCCAAAACTGAAAAAAAAAAAAAGTTTTTTAACCCCTTAAGCCCCGAGGGTGGTTTGCACGTTAATGACCGGGCCAATTTTTACAATTCTGACCACTGTCCCTTTATGAGGTTATAACTCTGGAACGCTTCAACGGATCTTGGCGATTCTGACATTGTTTTCTCGTGACATATTGTACTTCATTTTAGTAGTAACATTTATTCGATATAACTTGCGTTTATTTGTGAAAAAAACGGAAATTTGGCGAAAATTTTGAAAATTTCGCAATTTTCCAACTTTAAATTTTTATGCCCTTAAATCACAGAGATATGTCACGCAAAATACTTAATAAGTAACATTTCCCACATGTCTCCTTTACATCAGCACAATTTTGGAACCAAAATTTTTTTTTGTTAGGGAGTTATAAGGGTTCAAAGTTGACCAGCAATTTCTCATTTTTACAACACCATTTTTTTTTAGGGACCACATCTCATTTGATGTCATTTTGAGGGGTCTATATGATAGAAAATACCCAAGTGTGACACCATTCTAAAAACTGCACCCCTCAAGGTGCTCAAAACCACATTCAAGAAGTTTATTAACCCTTCAGGGGTTTCACAGGAATTTTTGGAATGTTTAAATAAAAATGAATATTTAACTTTTTTTCACACAAAATTTATTTCAGCTCCAATTTGTTTTATTTTACCAAGGGTAACAGGATAAAATGGATGCCAAACATTGTTGTACAATCTGTACTGAGTACGCTGATACCCCATATGTGGGGGTAAACCACTGTTTGGGCGCATGGCAGAGCTCGGAAGGGAAGGAGCGCCATTTGACTTTTAAATGCAAAATTGACAGGAATTGAGATGGGACACCATGTTGCGTTTGGAGAGCCACTGATGTGCCTAAACATTGAAACCCCCCACAAGTGACACCATTTTGGAAAGTAGACACCCTAAGGAACTTATCTAGATGTGTGGTGACCACTTTGACCCACCAATTGCTTCACAGAAGTTTATAATGCAGAGCCGTAAAAATAAAAAATCATATTTTTTCACAAAAATGATCTTTTCGCCCCCAATTTTTTATTTTCCCAAGAGTAAGAGAAGAAATTGAACCTCAAAAATTGTTGGCCAATTTGTCCTGAGTACGCTGATACCCCGTATATGGGTGTAAACCATTGTTTGGGCGTATGGCAGAGCTCGGAAGGGAAGGAGCGCCATTTTACTTTTCAATGCAAAATTGACTGGAATTGAGATGGGATGCCATGTTGCGTTTGGAGAGCCCCTGATGTGCCTAAACATTGAAATCCCCACAAGTGACACCATTTTGGAAAGTAGACCCCTTAAGGAACTTATCTAGAGGTGTGGTGAGCACTTTGACCCAACAAGTGCTTCACAGAAGTTTATAATGCAGAGCCGTAAAAATAAAAAATCATATTTTTTCACAAAAATAATCTTTTCGCCACCAATTTTTTATTTTCCCAAGGGTAAGAGAAGAAATTAGACCACAAAAGTTGTTGTGCAATTTGTCCTGAGTGCGACGATACCCCATATGTGGGGGTAAACCACTGTTTGGGCGCATGGCAGAGCTCGGAAGGAAAGGAGCGCCATTTGACTTTTCAATGCAAAATTGACTGGAATTGAGATGGGACGCCATGTTGCGTTTGGAGAGCCCCTGATGTGCCTAAACATTGGAACCCCTCACAAGTGACACCATTTTGAAAAGTAGACCCCTTAAGGAACTTATCTAGATGTGTGGTGAGCACTTTGACCCAACAAGTGCTTCACAGAAGTTTATAATGCAGAGCCGTAAAAATAAAAAATCTTATTTTTTCACAAAAATGATCTTTTCGCCCCCAATTTTTTATTTTCCCAAGGGTAAGAGAAGAAATTAGACCACAAAAATTGTTGTGCAATTTGTCCTGAGTGCGACGATACCCCATATGTGGGGGTAAACCACTTTTTGGGTGCATAGCAGAGCTCGGAAGGGAAGGAGCGCCATTTGACTTTTCAATGCAAAATTGACTGGAATTAAGATGGGACGCCATGTTGGTTTGGAGAGCCCCTGATGTGCCTAAACATTAAAAACCCCCACAAGTGACACCATTTTGGAAACTAGACCCTCTAAGGAACTTATCTAGATGTGTTTTGAGAGCTTTGAACCCCCAAGTGTTTCACTACAGTTTATAACGCAGAGCTGTTAAAATAAATTTATTTTTTTTTCGCAAAAATTTTTTAGCCCCCAGTTTTGTATTTTCACAAGGGTAACATAATAAATTGGACCCCAAAAGTTGTTGTCCAATTTGTCCTGAGTACGCTGATACCCCATATGTGGGGGGGAACCACTGTTTGGGCGCATGGCAGAGCTCGGAAGGGAAGGAGCGCCATTTGGAATGCAGACTTAGATGGATTGGTCTGCAGGAGTCACGTTGCATTTGCAGAGCCCCTGATGTACCCAAACAGTACAAACCCCCCACAAGTGACCCCATATTAGAAACTAGACCTCCCATGGAACTTATCTAGATGTGTTGTGAGAACTTTGAACCCCTAAGTGTTTCACTACAGTTTATAACGCAGACCCGTGAAAATAAAAATTCTTTTTTTTTTCACAAAAATGATTTTTTAGCCCCCAGCTTTGTATTTTTACAAGGGTAACAGAATAAATTGGACCCCAAAAGTTGTTGTTCAATTTGTCCTGAGTACGCTGATACCCCATATGTGGGGGGGAACCACTGTTTGGGCTCATGGCAGAGCTCGGAAGGGAAGGAGCGCCATTTGGAATGCAGACTTAGATGGATTGGTCTGCAGGCGTCACGTTGCATTTGCAGAGCCCCTGATGTACCCAAACAGTAGAAACCACCCACAAGTGACCCCATATTGGAAACTAGACCTCCCATGGAACTTATCTAGATGTGTTGTGAAAACTTTGAACCCCCAAGTGTTTCACTACAGTTTACAACGCAGAGCCGTGAAAATAAAAATCCTTTTTTTTCCCACAAAAATGATTTTTAGCCCCCCAAATTTTTATTTTCCCAAGGATAACAAGAGAACTTGGACCCAAAAAGTTGTTGTCCAATTTGTCTCGAGTACGCTGATACCCCATATGTTGGGGTAAACCCCTGTTTGGGCGCACGGGAGAGCTCGGAAGTGAAGGAGCACTGTTTTACTTTTTCAATGCAGAATTGGCTGGAATTGAGATCGGACGCCATGTCGCGTTTGGAGAGCCCCTGATGTGTCTAAACAGTGGAAACCCCCCAATTATAAATGAAACCCTAATCCAAACGCACCACTAACCCTAATCCCAACTGTAACCCTAACCACACACCTAACCCAGACACACCCCTAATTCTAATCCCAACCCTAATCCCAACCGTAAATGTAATCCAAACCCTAACCCTAGCCCCAACCCTAGCCCTAACCCTAACCCTAACCGGAAAATGGAAATAAATACATTTTTTTTAATTTTATTATTTTTCCCTAAGGCTAGGTTCACATTGCGTTAGGGAAATCCGTTTAGCACTAGCGGATTGCGCTAACACAATGTCTTTTTAGGTGTCGTGTTTAGTGGTCGCGTTAACGTCCCCGCTCTGGAAGATCGGGGATCGGACCTCGGGCGCGCCGCGGACGCTGCAAGCAGCGTCTGAGGCGCGCCACAAAAGAATGGCACCTTGCTAGCGCGAGCCGAAAATGGCACGCTCTAGCGATGCGCTACACCTGAAAATCACATTGCTGTCAATGGTTGTGCTAACGGACCCGTTGCACGGCGTTAATTGTGACATTTTCGCCGTGCAACGCTGTCCGTTAGCGTTAACCCATTAACGCAATGTGAACCTAGCCTAACTAAGGGGGTGATGAAGGGGGGTTTGATTTACTTTTATAGCGAGTTTTTTAGCGGATTTTTATGATTGGCAGCCGTCACACACTAAAAGACGCTTTTTATAGCAAAAAAGTTTTTGCGTCTCCACATTTTGAGACCTATAATTTTTCCATATTTTGGTCCACAGAGTCATGTGAGGTCTTGTTTTTTGCGGGACGAGTTGACGTTTTTATCGGTTACATTTTCGGACACGTGACAGTTTTTGATCGCTTTTTATTCCGATTTTTTTGTGAGGCAGAATGACCAAAAACCAGCTATTCATGAATTTCTTTTGGGGGAGGCGTTTATACCGTTCCGCGTTTGGTAAAATTGATGAAGCAGTTTTATTCTTCGGGTCAGTACGATTACAGCGACACCTCATTTATATCATTTTTTTTATGTTTTGGCGCTTTTATACGATAAAAGCTATTTTATAGAAAAAATAATTATTTTGGCATCGCTTTATTCAGAGGACTATAACTTTTTTATTTTTTTGGTTATGATGCTATATGGCGGCTCGTTTTTTGCGGGACAAGATGACGTTTTCAGAGGTAACATGGTTATTTATATCCGTCTTTTTGATCGCGTGTTATTCCACTCTTTGTTCAGCGTTATGATAATAAAGCGTTGTTTTTTGGCTCGTTTTTTTTTTTTTTTTCTTACGGTGTTCACTGAAGGGGTTAACTAGTGGGCCAGTTTTATAGGTCGGGTCGTTACGGACGCGGCGATACTAAATATGTGTACTTTTATTGTTTTTTTGTTTTTTTTTATGTAAAGAAATGTATTTATGGGAATAATATTTTTTTTTTTCTGCTTTATTTAGGAATTTTTTTTTTATTTTTTTTTTTACAAGTGTGGAAATTTTTTTTTTTACTTTTTCACTTTGTCCCAGGGGGGGACATCACAGATCACCGATCTGACAGTGTGCACAGCACTCTGTTAGATCGGTGATCTAACATACAGCCGGGCAGGATTAGAGCTGCAGCTGCAGCCTGATCCTGACCCGGAAGTGCTCCCTGCAGGACCCGGATGCAGCCCGGCGGCCATTTTGGATCCGGGGACTGCAGGGAGAAGACGCTCGGTACACGGTGAGCACATCACCGTGTACCGATCGTCTCAGGGAAGCCCGCAGGGAGCCCCCTCCCTGCGCGATGCTTCCCTGCACCGCCGGCACACCGCGATCATCTTTGATCGCGGTGTGCCGGGGGTTAATGTGCCGGGAGCGGTCCGTGACCGCTCCTGGCACATAGTGCCGGATGTCAGCTGCGATAGGCAGCTGACACCCGGCCGCGATCGGCCGCGCTCCCCCCGTGAGCGCGGCCGATCGCATATGACGTACTATCCCGTCCATGGGAATTAAGTCCCAGGTCACCTGGACGGGATAGTACGTCATATGGGATTAAGGGGTTAAAAAAAATATAAAAGTTCAAATCACTTCTCATTAAAAAAAGAAAAAAAATCAAACTTACACATATTTGGTATCCACGCATTTTTTCCGTTTTCCAGGACATGATCTGTTAAAACCAATGATGTTGTTCAAAAGTACAACTCGTCCCGCCAAAAAAACAAGCCCTCACATGGCCGTATTGATGGAAAAATAAAAAAGTTATGACTCTGGGGAGAAGGGGGGCAAAAAACGAAACCGCAAAACGGAAAAAAGCTCCGTTCATGAAGGGGTTAAAGAGTTAATCCCTTTTTGGACATTTCTGGCATAGGTCTAGGAAGAAAAAATAATCATCAGTTGCTAATCTAATCTGTTATAGAGACAGGACTAGTGCATGGATATAGGCAGCACCTGCGCTTGTCATGCATGCGAACTGAAAAGCTGAAAAAATATTCCACTTTTTTTTTTTGAGTGATGAAATCTATAGTTTTCAAACCAACTTAGTCAGAAGAGTAAAACATGTGTCGGGTCTTGGAACTAGTTAGTGCCGTGTATGTGGCTGGCTCTCCAGACCTGTCGCTTAGATCCTATGTATAATGCCTATATGCTCCGCTCCGGCCACATATGGAACATTTTTAGAAGGCCTTTTGGCGCCATCTCTCCTCTTATTTGGTATATTATGGCGCATTCAAATACATGTTACTGTACAGCATAGATAATACAACGTTGTTTTAAGCCAGCCAGTATTTCTCTGTGGCTGGTGATTAAATCTGCAGATTGTTTTGCCATATAGGGCTGGGGAAATTGCAGATAAATCTGTTAAGGATTTACATTCCAGAGGATCCTCATATCAGAGTTTTATTTGTGTTTTAACTGTTCACATCCTGTTTGTATTTCCTTATGGAAAGCTTTATTTTCTGATGTACATTTATTTTTGGCTAGGTCCAAAGTTTCTGAAAGGGAAGGAGGTCTTGCCTGAATGGAGGCAAAGCATGGCTATAAGTAAAGCTGACACCAAGGTGTTAGTTTATAGGGAGTATTAGTTTATGCAGACATACAGTACAAACCAAACGTTTGGACACACCTTCTCATTTAAAGATTTTTCTGTATTTTAATGACTATGAAAATTGTACATTCACACTGAAGGCATCAAAGCTATGAATTAACACATGTGGAATTATATACTTAACAAAAAAGTGTGAAACAACTGAAAATATGTATTATATTCTAGGTTCTTCAGAGTAGCCACCTTTTGCTTTGATGACTGCTTTGCACACTCTCTTGGCATTCTCTTGATGAGTTTCAAGAGGTAGTCACTGGGAATGGTCTTCCAACAATCTTGAAGGAGTTCCCAGAGATGCTTAGCACTTGTTGGCCCTTTTGCCTTCACTCTGCGGTCCAGCTCACCCCAAACCATCTCGATTGGGTTCAGGTCTGGTGACTGTGGAGGCCAGGTCATCTGGCATAGCACCCCATCACTCTCCTTCTTGGTCCAATAGCCCTTACACAGCCTGGAGGTGTGTTTAGGGTCATTGTCCTGTTGAAAAATAAATGATGGTCCAACTAAACGCAAACCGGATGGAATAGCATGCCAGTGCAAGATGCTGTGGTAGCCATGCTGGTTCAGTATGCCTTCAATTTTGAATAAATCCCCAACAGTGTCACCAGCAAAGCACCCCCACACCATCACACCTCCTCCTCCATGCTTCACAGTGGGAACCAGGCATGTAGAGTCCATCCGTTCACCTTTTCTTCGTCACACAAAGACACGGTGGTTGGAACCAAAGATCTCAAATTTGGACTCGTCAGACCAAAGCACAGATTTTCTCTTGTCTAATGTCACCATTCTTTTGATGAGGCAGTCACTGGGAATGGTTTTCACTTCACAGGTGTGCCCTGTCAGGTTTAATAAGTGGGATTTCTTGCTTATAAATGGGGTTGGGACCATCAGTTGTGTTGAGCAGAAGTCTGGTGGATACACAGCTGATAGTCCTACTGAATAGACTGTTAGAATTTGTATTATGGCAAGAAAAATGGCTACTTTGAAGAACCTAGAATATAAGACATAATTTCAGTTGTTTCACACTTTTTTGTTAAGTATATAATTCCACATGTGTTAATTCATAGTTTTGATGCCTTCAGTGTGAATGTACAATTTTCATAGTCATGAAAATACAGAAAATCTTTAAGTGTTAAGGTATGTCCAAACTTATGGTCTGTACTGTACATGAAGTCAGGGTTGAGAGGAGAGGAGAGAGGATGAGAGCATGAGAGGAGAGCGATGGCCAGCAGACTAAACTAATCCCCCGGATGGGATTGAACAGGATCAAGCAGCTTGCAGTGAATTGTTATACATGCAAGCTGCAGAGAAACAGGAGGAATATTTTAATTAAAACCAAGATCAGAAATGTTTGTCTACAGAATACATATAAAGCTGTAAATAAAGTGTGTGTAAAGCTGTCTCAGACATTCGATTTGCATTTAACCTCATCTAGGTGTCTATAGCATCTGTTCTCCCACATATCAATAATTTATTAGATATTGAGTTTGTTATAGAAAACACTTGGCGTATGTGTAGATTTAAGGACTATGACTATAGTATCTTTGCTTAACAATCTTGGGGCACGAACGGATAGAGTGAAATGAAAAGCAGCAGGTTTATGGGAGAGCTGATGGCTCTGCTGGCTCCCGGCAGCTGCTGCTTCCAACCACAAGAATGCTCCATCTTGTCTCCTACACTTTATGGGTGAAAGTATGAGACACGTCTCTTAATCGTTAAATTCAGGATTTTCATACAGAGCCCCCGCAGCACCGAACACCCGCAGCGGCGCATCCGATCACCCCCTCGTCCCAGCCTGTGGCCTACAGCAAAGCTCCACTCTTGCCTCCTCCAGCAGCGACCCTGGGATCCTGCTCCACCACGGCCGCTAAGGTATATCTGCATTATAAGATGCACCCCCATTTCCCCCCCAAATTTTTGGGGAAAAAAGTGCCTCTTATCCGAAAAATATGGTAATCTGGGCCCTGGCTAGCACTCATTGCCAGAGCAATGAAAGGAGATGGTGGTTTGTGGCTGTTGTGTGATAAGGCGTTTGGTGGATATATCTGGCACTGTAGCTAGGCTTTGGGAGTGTGCTAATTCTTTGCTTTTTACCCCATCCTCCACTTCCTGGTGTTTACCTCTGTTTGTGTGAGTATACACTGCTCAAAAAAATAAAAGTAACACTTAAACAACAGAATATAACTCCCAAGTAAATCAAACTTCTGTGAAATCAAACTGTCCACTTAGGAAGCAACACTGATTGAAAATCAATTTCACATGCTGTTGTGCAAATGGAATAGACAACAGATGGAAATTATTGTCAATTATCAAGACACACTCAATAACAGAGTGGTTCTGCAAGTGGGAACCACAGACCACAACTCAGTACCAATGCTTTCTGGCTGATGTTCTGGTGACTTTTGAATGTTGGTTGTGCTTTCACACTTGTGGTTGCATGAGAGGGACTCTACAACCCACTCAAGTGGCTCAGGTAGTGCAGCTCATCCAGGATGGCACATCAATGCGAGCTGTGGCAAGAAGGTTTGATGTATCTGTCAGCGTACAGTCCAGAGGCTGGAGGCACTACCAGGAGACAGGCCAGTACACCAGGAGATGTGGAGGGGGCCGTGGAAGGGCAACAATCCAGCAGCAGGATCGCTACCTCAGCCTTTGTGCACGGAGGAACAGGGGGAGCACTGCCAGAGTCCTGCAAAATAACCTCCAGCAGGCCACTAATGTGCATGTGTCTGACAAACTGTTAGAAACCAACTCCATGAGGATGGTCTGAGTGCCCGACGTCCAAAGATGGGGGTTGTGCTCACAGCCCAACATGATGTAGGTCGCTTGGCATTTGCCATGAAACCCCAGGAATGGCAAATTCGCCACTGGCGCCCTGTGCTCTTCACAGATGAAAGCAGGTTCACACTGAGCACATGTGACAGTCTGGAGACCCCGTGGAGAGCGATCTGCTGGCTGCAACATCCTTCAGCATGACCGGTTTGGCAGTGGGTCAGTAATGGTGTGGGGTGGCATTTCTTTGGAGAGCCACACAGCCCTCCATGTGCTCGACAGAGGTAGCCTGACTGCCATTAGGTACCGAGATGAGATCCTCAGACCCCTTGTGAGACCATATGCTGGTGCAGTTGTCCCTGGGTTCCTGCAAGAAGAAGGCATTGAAGCTATGGACTGGCCGCCCGTTCCCCAGACCTGAATTCGATTGAGCACATCTGGGACATCATGTCTTGCTCCATCCACCAATGTCACGTTGCACCACAGACTGTCCAGGAGTTGGCGGATGCTTTAGTCCAGGTGTGGGAGGAGATCCCTCAGGAGACCATCCGCCGCCGAAAATTATCAGGAGCATGCCCAGGCATTGTACAGTAGGGAGGTCATACAGACACGTGGAGGCCACACACAATACTGAGCATCTTTTCCTTGTCATGAGGCATTTCTACTGAAGTTTGATCAGCCTGTAATTTGATTTTCTACTTTGATTTTGAGCATCATTCCAAATCCATACCTCCGTGGGATATTCATTTTGATTTACATTGATAATTGTTATGTTTTATTGTTCTGAACACATTCCACTATGCAATGAATAAATATCTAGGATGTGGTATTTTTGTGTTCCCTTTATTTTTTTTTGAGTAGTGTATTTGTATGTTTGGTATGTTTCTTTATCCCTGTTCGTATTAACTTGTTAGTCTGGTTGGTGTATTATGGTACATGACTACTTCCCTCTACTCTGGGTGGGGGAAGGGTACAAGCTGAGGCCGGATTCAGGGGCTAAGGCAAGCTACATGGCCCCAGCTTCTCCATTATCATAAATAATATGGGGAACATGGCGAGCTAGTGCGCCCCTAGCGTTAGCTGAGTTGTGACAGAAAGAGAGTAATAAATGACAGAACTATAGAAAATATGAGCAGCACAAAGTTAACTTCAATGCCCAATTTTCATTTATTTGATTTTTAGTACTGTTCTTTGACTGAAGGGTGCTAAAGTGAGAATGAATGGAAAATGGGTATGGAAAAGAAAGGCGCTAATGGGGCAGTGAATGAGACATGGGACATTGAATGCAATGCCTGCTTGCCATGCATTTACCGCTAAATGTGTCATCCTGTTCAGTGCTCCCTTCATGGCCACTGGTCATTCATTGCCTCTTTACTGTCCTTCTGTGAATACGAGTATCAAATGGGCCCTGAACACAAGGGCAATAAAGGGACAAGGACGGCATTAATCCTTGAAGCTTAAAAAACAAAAATAAATTATAGAAATCTTTTGTAGGTCGGCCATGGCCACCATTTTTTTTTTTTTTTTTGCACAGGTTTCACAAGGTAAGGGACATATTGGGAGCTTTTTTTATTTAGGGTTTCCCCAGTGCTAAGGAGGTGGGGACTGACTGATCTATAGGAACCTTGTCACCGGTGAGAGATGTTGCACATTACTGTCACATGTAATTACGTCTCGTCTTCTACTTTATGCAGTTAGCTCCAGAAATATTTGGACAGTGGCTGAATCTTCATGATTTCAGCTCTTCAAGCCATTATTTTATTTATTTAAGATGAAACTATTGAAGTGGAGACTTTCAGGTTTAATTAAAGGAGTTGCACACAAATATCCTGTGAAACGTTTAGGAATTGCAACCATTTTTCTACAAAGCCTCCTCATTTCAGGGGCTCAAAAGTAATTGGACAAATTAACTTTACCATAAATAAAATGCTCATTTTAACACTTTATAGATAATCCTTTGAAAGCAATGACGGCCTGAAGTGTGGAAGCCATGGACCCAGACGCTGGATTTCCTCTCTTGTGATGCTTGCAGGCCTTTACTGCAGCTGATGTTAGTTGTTGCTTGTTTGTGAGTAATTCTGCCTTAAATTGTAACCATCATTTTAATTTTTATTTCAGAAATCAATAGTACTTCAGAAAATAATCAACTTTGTCATATATCTTATCAGAAAATTTGCTTTTCTCTGGCAAAATTGATCAGTCAGTCATCAAAATTCTGAGGTAAAATCTGTACTCGGTGAAGACAAACTACTGTTGATTTATTAAAAATAAAATTAAAGCAACTGTTGCGCTTTATCTTAAGCATGTGAAACGCTGCTCGATGGGGTTGAGATCTGGTGACTGACTCCACCATTGCATAATATTCCACTTCTTTGCCTTAAAAACTTCTGGGTTTCTTTCTCAGTATGTCTTTGGTCATCCTTACCTACTCTGGAACTCTCTACCCCAACATGTCAGACTCTCACCTACCGTAGAAACCTTCACATGGAATCTGAAGACCCACCTCTTCCGACAAGCGTCCAACTTGCAGCACTCGTTCCACCATTCTGCTTCTCGACCAGCTCTCCCTTCACCTACTGTATCCTCACCCATGCCTTGTAGATTGTGAGCCCTCGCGGGCAGGGTCCTCTCTCCTCCTGTACCAGCTGTGACTTGTTTTCTGTTCAAGATTATTGTACTTGTTTTTTATTATACATACACCTCCTCACATGTAAAGCGCCATGGAATAAATGGTACTATAATTATTAATTGTCCATCTATACTGTGAAGCGCCGTCCAAACAACCTTGCTGCATTTGGTTGAATCTGAGAAAAAAGTTCCGCCCTTAACACTTCAGAATTAATGTCTTCTGTCTTCAGTCACATCATCAATAAACACTAGCGACCGAGCGCCATTGGAAGCCACACATGCCCATGCCATTAAACTGCCTCCACCATATTTTGCAGAGGATGTGGTGTGCTTTGGATCATGAGCCATTTCAAGCCTTCTCCAGACTTTTTCATCTGTCCAAAGAATGTTTTTCCAGAACTGTTGGCTCTTTTAGATGATTTTTTTTTTTTGGAAAAGGTCAATCTGGCCTTTCTATTTTTAAAGGCTGATTAATGGTTTACACCTCTTCTCTTTATGGTAGACTTGGATACCGAAACACCTACTTCCTGGAGAGTGTTCTTCACTTGGGTGGATGTTGTGACTGGGTTTTTCTTCACCATGGAAAGGAGTCTGCGATCATCCACCACTGTTGCCTTCTGTAGATTGCCAGGCTTTTTTGAGCTCCCAAGCACACTCCGTGCGCTTTTTTTTTTCTTGCAGAATCTACCAATTTGTTGATTTGGCGACTCAACATTTCTGCTATCTCTCTGGATTTCCTCCCTTTCTTCAGCCTAATGAATGGTTTGTTTCTCTTCTATTGAGAGCTACTTTGACTGAAGGTTGTCAGTTCACATCAACAGTTTTCAAATGCAATTGCCACACCTGGAGTCAGCTTCAGACCTTTTACCTGCTTAATTGATGAGATATTAATGAGAGAATAGCCCATGCAGCCCATTAAAGAGCTTCTCGAGATAACTATCCAATTACTTTTGATCTCTTTAAAAAGAGGCAGCTACATATTAAAGAGCTGTAATTCCTAAACCCTTAGGATACCGTCACACAGTGGCATTTTGATCGATACGACGGCACGATCCGTGACGCTCCAGCATCGTAACAATATCGCTCCAGCGTCGTAGACTGCTGTCACACTTTGCAATGTATGACGCTGGAGCGATAATTTCATGACGTATGTGCAATGTAGAAGCCGTTGGTTACTATGCGCACATCGTATACAATATCGTGCACATCTTTGTTACACCATGCGATCATGCCGCCACAGCGGGACACTAGACAACGAAAGAAAATTTCAAACGATCTGCTACGACGTACGATTCTCAGCGGGGTCCCTGATCGCAGGAGCGTGTCAGACACAGCGAGATCGTAACTATATCGCTGGAACGTCAAGAATCGTGCCGTCGTAGCGATCAAAATGCCACTGTGTGACGGTACCCTTACTCCAATTAGGATGTGAATAACCTCAAACAAAAGCTTAGTCTGCACTTTAAGCCTGTATTGATTGTATAACTATCTTGAATATCCTTTGTGAAACAGCTAAAATGCCAAAAGTTGCGTCACTGGCCAAATATTTCTGTGTTATTGTCATTGTTGGTGACTATGAAGTGCTCCTGTGATGGTTTCATAGCAGCCTGTGTGTATGAAGAGAGACTGTCATCCTGACCTGTTTCTTCATTGTTGTCTTGTGCTTAACAGATAACTGCAATGTGGCATCATCATTGAGATTGCAGGGCTCTTGAGTAAGGCCCCCCATCACTTTGTACCTCCATCTAAATTAGTGTTCCGCTCTTTAGGGTTCAGGATCCTTATTAATTACCGTAGCTAGTATTGAGAGTAACGTTCATTATGCCTCATTATACCGAGATGTGTCCACTGGGAGCCTTTATGAGGGAGTTTTCATTCTTTAACTCCATGGCCTGGTAGGAGACCTAATGTATATTACTGCTCATTTAATATATGGTAAGTGGATTTTTAATATGGATATGGCCTGGGATTTCTCTGCTAAAGACAGGTTTTGTTCTTCAGTGGGTATTGGCAGGGGTATTTCAGGGCTGTGGAGTCAGTAGGCCAAACCTTCAACTCTGACTCGGACTCCTCAATTTCCCTGACTCCCGACATCGACTACTCAGCATGTACATAAAGTGCAGCACAGATTCATCTCAACTAAAGGCCCAGATCCTTAGATCAGGAACAGATATTTATAGGATATTTCAGAACTTTCCCAAATTCTTATGAAAACAATTATATCACATCCTGCCCTGAACTACCGTACCCAATTTATTATATATTTTAGGAGTCGGTCCATTTTATACTGACTCCACCAAAATGGACACCGACTCCGACTCCACAGCCCTGAGGGGTATACAAAGCCACTTTTTTCTTTTTACATGCAGTTCTGTTCTAGGAACCGGAAAACGGCTGGTAAGTGACTGGCAGCAAAGTCCACCCTGTAGCATATGCAGCTTTCACTACATGTGCTGGTGATCAGGTCCACACCTGTAATAACTTTTTTTACTCTTCTCTATGTGAAAACTTTAGGCCAGAACCACACCTGCAGCGATGTCTGCCTGGAAGAGGGCCACATAAAAAAATGGGAGTGGTTTTTTTTTTTTTTTCTTCTTGAATGCCACTGGGAGTTGTGGTTTTACAGCTAAAGACAAAGTGGTTGGCATCAGTCTTACATACATATGTGTATACACAATTATTGCACTATTTATCACCCCCCACACTTTCTCCTTCCCGTTCGGTGTCTGCAGCGCTCTTTTCCATGTCCTGTATCTACACTCCATATGCTTTTGCTACAGAGGGATAGAAATAACACTGGTGCCCTCCAAGCTAACGTTCTGCTATATGAAGGCTCCACCCTGAACTGACTGCCGCCTTTGCGGGGTCTGTCACTCACATGTGCATATACACTGTATATATTATATATAGTGTCTATGTGTATATGTTGTACCGGTCAAAAGTTTGGACGCTTCTGTTCATTTAATGGTTTTCTTTGTTCTTGGAATGTGCACAGAAAAGCAAGATAACCAAACAATGAAGGACCACCTATGAAAGCAAATCAGAATATGTGTTAAACTTTAGATTCCTGATTCCTTGTGAATCAGTTTCATCATGACAATTGAAAGCTGCATTAGAAGATACCTTCAAAGTTCTAGCAGTTTTTTCAGGTTGACCTTTCTTTTACTTTGTTGAGCTGTTCTTGTCATAGTCTGGCTTAGAACAGTTGTGTACCAACACTGCCTCGGCAAAACACTCCTGATGGTCACAAAACCTTCTTGTAGGACAGTAAGCCCACAAATAAACTCTTGACAAGGCAGTCCTGTCCTTTGGAAGCCATTCTAGGTGATACCTTGTGAGAATAACAAGTATGTGTAAAGCTATTGTCACAGTAAAAGGGGGGTACTTTAAGGAAACTAAAGTTTTAGCATTTGTTTTGGGCTGTTTCTTTATGCCTCCCTTCTGTGTTCCTTTGTGGTTTTGGTGCCTTCAGTCTGAATCTAGTGTGCACTTTCCATTAGGAACAAGGAAAACCATTGTATGAATAGGTGTGTCCAAACTTTTGACTGGTGATGGTTATATCTGACAAGGTGACCTGGTGTAGCTGAAAGCAGGGTGACTGTACATAAAACACCGATAACCTACTTCACATATCCAGATGATCAGTGCCACACCTTGTGCCATGCTTGTTCTCCTGGCTGAGCTCTCTAGAGTCGGAAGTACACACTCCATTATGGTTCACTTATTTCCGAGTAGTGGAGATTCCAGGATGCTGAATATATGAGGATGGGAGAAGTGGAGCTGCCATTTGTGAGAAGATAAGATGAATGTGCGGCGAAGGCAAATGTGTCCGGTTTATACCAGAGACTGATATTATAAAGTAGCATTTTAATTCCCTTTCATTATATAAACGGGAACATGGTCATGCACTATGTGGGCAATATTAATGGGGCACCTGTACATTGCTACTACAGGGGCTGTTATAGATTCAGTGTCTGCATACACCACCGCTCTTACAGGCTGCTCTATTCTTTTGTGTATTATGCCGTCACAGCAGCTTGATTCTGTTCACACTTGTCTTATTCTCTTCAGTAGGGCTGGTCAGTTTTTTGGAGCACAGGAGATGTTATTTCATCCCATTTTAACTCCATAGACATTAATGAGGTGGTCTTCCCTTTGCAGCAATAACCGCTTCAATTCTTCTGGGAATGTTTTCTGACTTTGTATTGTCCAGGGGAATTTCTGTCCATCCAGAAGATCATTTGTGAAGTCGGACACTGATGTTGGATGACAGGGCCGATCTCTACATTTCTGTTCTTCTTCCCAAATGTGTTGGGTGGGGTTGACGTCTGGATTTTGTGCTGCTGGTTTAGATGTTCAACACCAAACTCGCCAACCAAACCTTTATGGACATTGTTTTGTGCACCACAATTGTGGGGAACATAAAACAATGTTCCCCAAAATGTTCCCACAAAGTTGGAGCTACAATTGTCCACAGGGTCTTGTATGCTGAGGAATTAAGATTTTCCTCCACTGGAACGAAGGGTCCTAGGCTGTCCCCTAAAAACTAACCATGCTGCTTTAAAGGGGTTGTGCACAACGAGGCCAGCCCCTTTTTCAAGCTGAATGTTTGCCTCTGTTATAAATACACCTGCACTCTCGTTCCGGGGAGGTGACAGCAGTGTCAGGACTCACGTTCTCGGGGCTCAATGTCCTGACATGTGAGCCCTGCGCCCAGTCACCGCTGGCTTCACTGCCTCTTCCTTCAGACATATCTATATACATAATTGTCTAAGGGGTACTTCCGTCTGTCTGTCTGTCCTTCTGTCACGGATATTCATTGGTCCTGGCCTCTGTCTATCATGGAAATCCAAGTCGCTGATTGGTCGCCGCAAAACAGCCACTCACTGTCCCCGGCGCTCCGCTCCCTGTAGTCAGTGTCCCCGGCGCTCCGCTCCCCACACTGTGTCCCCGGCGCTCCGCTCCCCGCACGCTCCATACTCCCCTCCGGTCACCGCTAACACAGGGTTAATGCCGGCGGTAATGCATTCTGTTACCGCCGCTATTAACCTTGTGTGTCCCCAACCTTTTACTATTGATGCTGCCTATGCGGCATCAATAGTAAAAGAAAGTAATGTTAAAAATAGTACAAAAACAAAAAACTGCTATACTCACCCTCTGTTGTCCGCTGAGCCTCTGGCGCCCACCGCCATCTTGCATTCCCAGGATGCTTTGCGAAATTACCCATAAGACCTAGTCATATGGGTAATTTCGCAAAGCATCCTGGGAATGCAAGATGGCGGCAGCTGCGCGCTCATCTGCACAGGATCCCAGGAGGCGTAGAGACGGGACTCTGAGGAGCAGCGACGAGAATGGTGAGTATGTTCAACTACAAGGGGCCCTCGGATCGTTAGGTGTGTATGTTTATTTTTTATTTTTTTAACCTGTGACATACGTGGCTTGGTAATATAGTATGTCACTGTGCAATATCCTACGTGGCTCTGTGCTGTATACTACGTGGCTGGACAATATACTACGTGGCTGGACAATATACTACGTGGCTGGGCAATATACTACGTGGCTGGGCAATATACTACGTGGCTGGGCAATATACTACGTGGCTGGGCAATATACTACGTTGCTGGGCAATATACTACATGGCTGGACAATATACTACCTCGCTCTGCAATATACTACGTGGCTGAGCAATATACTACGTGGCTCTGTGCTGTATACTACGTGGCTTGGCAATATACTACGTGGCTGGGCAATATACTACGTGGCTGGGCAATATACTACGTGGCTGGACAATATACTACGTGGCTGGGCAATATACTACGTGGCTGGACAATATACTACGTGGCTGAGCAATATACTACGTGGCTGGACAATATACGTAATGTACGGTTACTTAGTGGCTGGGCAATATACTACGTGGACATGCATATTCTAGAATACCCGATGCGTTAGAATCGGGCCACCATCTAGTATAAAATAAGCATCATGAGATTACAGAAATCTCATTCACTTTTCCTGATACTGTAAAACATTGCTTTTATTTCCCCTTCCGGCAAAAACGCGTGGGAAGAATACTCTTGTTCTCAAGGGAAGTATTGTGCTACAGTAAGGCTGGCATCATTACTGCAGTTATTTAATGGAGTTTTCCGAGCCAAAGCCAGAATTGGGTCCAGCGTTATTTAAAAAGTAGAAGTCCTTTTGAATTTTTCTTGTCTTATTGCTTTTGTTTCTTTGTGAAGGTTTGTTTTGGTTTTCAGTGTTTTTTTTTTTTTTTTCTTCTTTAAATTCTTCTAAATGCATTTTTCCAGACTTTCTAGAGAAGTCTATGAAAAACTTGAGGGGAAAAATTCCACAAAAAAACACACACTGTATTGTGTGTAACCTTTTCCTAAATCTAGCCACAGTAGTTTTTGCCTAATAAGAATGTTTTTATAGTTGGTGGATTGGGGTCTTTTTTTTTAGCTCACTTTGCACGTGTCATGCATTGTCATCTCACATGGTTTACACAAGCCTTTCCTTTGCAGACTTGAGTCTTTTGGGCCAATGGTAATTTTGAGGGCAAATGCTAGATGAACTTTGTAGAATACCTTATACTTTGATAATTTCTCTCTGTGCTATATAACGTAAATATAAAACATGTAGTATTATAAAGCTATTTACTATCCATAAAAGCTTTCCGTGATGCTTCTGTGCCTTTTACGGCTTTAGGACTGGAAAATTCCAATACAAAGTCCAGCATTATAAAATTATTATGTCTTCTCTTGTTTTGCATCATATAAAATGTTCTTTCTTCTGCAGGTTTACAAGATGATGTGGATCTGAAGGTTCTTCTGAATGGAAGTCCTCTGTCAAAGGTTAAGTCAACTTCATGGAAAAGGTCTCGGTTTTACAAGCTACAGGAGGACTGCAAGACTGTATGGCATGAATCAAAAAAGATCTTAAAGTCCCCTGATTCACAAATGTGTGAGTAACTGACAGGAACACCTTTATCTATAAAAGGGATTTTTCCACAAACAATATGCATTTTAATCAATAGATCTTGGAATAATAATAATAAGTTCCACAATTGGGTGTGTTAAAAAAATGTTCTTGTGCTGAGATAATCTTCTAAATGTGTACAGTGTAATGGCCGTGTCTGACTGTACAGGGACATGGGCAGGGGAGGAAGTAAAAGAGTATACAGGCATTACAGCAGGAGATCACCGCTTATTTTTTTTTGTGAGGTAAAACATTTCACTGACTGTTTTATGCAATATTTTACCTCACAGAAAGAATCAGCTGTGATCCCGTGCTGTCCTGTCTGTATACTCATCTGCTTCCTCCCCTGGCCAGGAGCTGCGGTATGATCAGACCAGGTTCCTGTACAGTCAGGCACAGCCATTACACAGTACACAGCAGGGGCACATTTTTAAGTTTATCTCCCCACAGGAACATGTTTTTTTAACCCATCCAATTGTGGAACTTATTTTTATTAAAAAATATGTTGTACTTTAAAAACCCCTTTTAATTAAAGTCATTGTTAAATACCACGCTGTCAGCAATCGCTGCCAACTTTTTCATTGTGGAGGAGACTAGACCGTCTTAGTATTCGCCAGATTTGTCATGGTGCTTCTGGCTGTTTGATAAATCTGCACATGTTAAGCCTGTCTGTTCTAACGTTATACCCCCTATTAGCTGGCTTAATCTGTGCAAAAAATCTGTTGCTAAATTTATCTCATTTTTTGGCAGTGCTTGTTGCACATTATACATATAATAAATATGGCGCTAGTCTTGAAAGACATTCTGCTCGATGAATGTTCCAAACTGTGTAGAGTATTATTTTTTAATTTTATTTGGCTGCGCCTGGTATAGGTCCCATTATTTTGAGCAATGAGCTGATATAACGAGGACCGCCACTAACGAACGTACAAAGTCTGGTAAACAATACAGCGGATGCATCGCTTGCTGGAGAACCGGAGCTCCATCAGTCAGCAGATCAACATGGTGCTGAGAGTTGGACCACCACTTTTGATACTGATGACTTGTGATAGGAATAGGTCCTCATTTGTGAAGTCCCAGAAAATCCCTCTGACTGGGTTTAAACTACCTCTGAAATTATTGAAAATGGCCGACACTGCCTGTTGTTGCATGCACTGTTCTCATCTCTAAAATAGAGGGGAATAGTGATCTCCGTATTTTTTTTTGTTTGTTTGTTTGTGTTGTGGAAAATGAAATTCACTAACATTGGTGATTGTGCTGTCTGTGTGAGTGCGCTGACCAAACCCAGCTCTGTTGAGGGGTGTATAGTGAAAGTGATTAAGTAGGAACTAAACTTTCTTGCAGATTTTTTTTTCATATTTTGCAGTCATTGAATTTGCAGTAAATAGGTGGGAGCCCCCCACTGATCACACAATAAACCCCTGGGAAGTGCGCAGCACAGCACACAGGGCAGGGTTAGCATCGTATCCTATGCTTTCCATTGAATCTGTGCTCTTGTCTGTGTGCACTCCTGCCTGCTGAGCTGGGCACTTTTCAGGTGTTATTTGCGCGATAAGCTGGGGTCTGAGGATCCCTACCCCCACTGATTTGCTGGCTGTTCAAGTGCTTGCTGATTATGAAAAATTGGGAAGAAAGTTTACAGGGAACATGTTACCATGAAAATGCCATCCAATTTGCAGGCCCCATGTTGTAGAGCAGGAGGAGTGGATTAATCTGGGCCCAGTGGGCGGTACTGTCAGTGGCTGACAGCTTTCATTATATAACTGGTACAGAGATGGCCGTCAGTCACTGGACCCAAAATCCCAGAAAGCGCAAAAGGATTAAATGATTAAAACTTAAGTTATACTGGATCTTTTCTCACAAAATTATATATTGATCTGCTCGGCTCCCCCTGCTCTATAATATGGTATCTGATGATTTTGCTGCATTTTCTTGGTGACGAGTTCACTCTTATTACTCTTGGAAAGTGTACCTACCATTTAATTTGTTCAGTCTCTGGCCTGGATCCCTAATGATTTCTTACACCGGTTGGGTACTACCTTTTTTCTTTTTTTTTTTACTAAATGTAAACAATAGGTAACCTGCAAGTGCAATCAACTGCTCACACACACACAGTTTTACTAAAGGAAAAAAAAAATAAGAAAAATAAACATGGAACATGATTTTTATTCTTCCTGCATGGTTCATGTCAATGCCAGAAATCTTCTCCTTTTTCTATTTAAGTCACCCAAACCTTTACAAAAATTGTAAGGAAAACAGGACTTTTCCACGAGAAAATAATCCCTCATACTGTTCCATTGTTATTATGCAATATTAATAAACTAGAATAATAACTATATAAAAACTACATACATTTATTCTCTCCAATTATGAAAACCCACAGAATAAAGTTAACATATTAATTCTGCACACTGATGGCAGTAAATGCAAAAACCCCAAAATTCCATTACAGAATACATTTTTTTTACACCTTCTCTCTTCCTTTAACCCCTTCAAGACCCAGCCTATTTTGACCTTAAAGACCTTGCCGTTTTTTGCAATTCTGACCAGTGTCCCTTTATGAGGTAATAACTCAGGAACGCTTCAACGGATCCTAGCGGTTCTGAGATTGTTTTTTCGTGACATATTGGGCTTCATGTTAGTGGTAAATTTAGGTCAATAAATTCTGCATTTATTTGTGATAAACACGGAAATTTGGCGAAAATTTTGAAAATTTCGCAATTTTCACATTTTGAATTTTTATTCTGTTAAACCAGAGAGATATGTGACACAAAATAGTTAATAAATAACATTTCCCACATGTTTACTTTACATCAGCACAATTTTGGAAACAAAATTTTTTTTTGTTAGGAAGTTATAAGGGTTAAAATTCGACCAGCGATTTGTCATTTTTACAACGAAATTTACAAAACCATTTTTTTTAGGGACCACCTCACATTTGAAGTCAGTTTGAGGGGTCTATATGGCTGAAAATACCCAAAAGTGACACCATTCTAAAAACTGCACCCCTCAAGGTACTCAAAACCACATTCAAGAAGTTTATTAACCCTTCAGGTGCTTCACAGCAGCAGAAGCAACATGGAAGGAAAAAATGAACATTTAACTTTTTAGTCACAAAAATTATCTTTTAGCAACAATTTTTTTATTTTCCCAATGGTAAAAGGAGAAACTGAACCACGAAAGTTGTTGTCCAATTTGTCCTGAGTACGCTGATACCTCATATGTGGGGGTAAACCACTGTTTTGGCGCACGGCAGGGCTTGGAAGGGAAGGAGCGCCATTTGACTTTTTGAATCAAAAATTGGCTCCACTCTTTAGCGGACACCATGTCACGTTTGGAGAGCCCCCGTGTGCCTAAAAATTGGAGCTCCCCCACAAGTGACCCCATTTTGGAAACTAGACGCCCCAAGGAACTTATCTAGATGCATAGTGAGCACTTTGAACCCCCAGGTGCTTCACAAATTGATCCGTAAAAATGAAAAAGTACTTTTTTTTCACAAAAAAATTCTTTTAGCCTCAATTTTTTCATTTTCACATGGGCAACAGGATAAAATGGATCCTAAAATGTGTTGGGCAATTTCTCCTGAGTACACCAATACCTCACATGTGGAGGTAAACCACTGTTTGGGCACATGGTAAGGCTCGGAAGGGAAGGAGCGCCATTTGACTTTTTGAATGAAAAATTATTTCCATCGTTAGCGGACACCATGTCGCGTTTGGATAGCTCCTGTGTGCCTAAACATTGGCGCTCCCCCACAAGTGACCCCATTTTGGAAACTAGACCCCCCAAGGAACTAATTTAGATGCCTAGTGAGCACTTTAAACCCTCAGGTGCTTCACAAATTGATCTGTAAAAATGAAAAAGTACTTTTTTTTCACAAAAAAATTCTTTTCGCCTCAATTTTTTCATTTTCACATGGGCAGTAGGATAAAATGGATCATAAAATTTGTTGGGCAATTTCTCCCGAGTACGCCGATACCTCATATGTGGGGGTAAACCACTGTTTGGGCACTCGGCAGGGCTCGGAAGAGAAGGCGCGCCATTTGACTTTTTGAATGGAAAATTAGCTCCAATTGTTAGCGGACACCATGTCGCGTTTGGAGAGCCCCTGTGTGCCTAAACATTGGAGCTCCCGCACAAGTGACCCCATTTTGGAAACTAGACCCCCCAAGGAACTTATCTAGATGCATATTGAGCACTTTAAACCCCCAGGTGCTTCACAGAAGTTTATAACGCAGAGCCATGAAAATAAAAAATAATTTTTCTTTCCTCAAAAATGATTTTTTAGCCTGGAATTTCCTATTTTGCCAAGGATAATAGGAGAAATTGGACCCCAAATATTGTTGTCCAGTTTGTCCTGAGTACGCTGATACCCCATATGTGGGGGTAAACCACTGTTTGGGCGCACGGCAGGGCTCGGAAGGGATGGCACGCCATTTGGCTTTTTAAATGGAAAATTAGCTCCAATCATTAGCGGACACCATGTCACGTTTGGAGAGCCCCTGTGTGCCTAAACATTGGAGATCCCCCAGAAATGACACCATTTTAGAAACTAGACCCCCAAAGGAACTAATCTAGATGTGTGGTGAGGACTTTGAACCCCCAAGTGCTTCACAGAAGTTTATAACGCAGAGCCATGAAAAAAAAAAAAAAAATTATTTTCTCAAAAATGATCTTTTAGCCTGCAATTTTTTATTTTCCCAAGGGTAACAGGAGAAATTTGACCCCAAAAGTTGTTGTCCAGTTTCTCCTGAGTACGCTGATACCCCATATGTGGGGGTAAATCACTGTTTGGGCACATGCCGGGGCTCGGAAGTGAAGTAGTGACGTTTTGAAATGCAGACTTTGATGGAATGCTCTGTGGGCGTCACGTTGCGTTTGCAGAGCCCCTGATGTGGCTTAACAGTAGAAACCCCCCACAAGTGACCCCATTTTGGAAACTAGACCCCCAAAGGAACTTATCTAGATGTGTGGTGAGCACTTTGAACCCCCAAGTGCTTCATAGAAGTTTATAATGCAGAGCCGTGAAAATAATAAATACGTTTTCTTTCCTCAAAAATAATTATTTAGCCCAGAGTTTTTTATTTTTCCCAAGGGTAACAGGAGAAATTTGACCCCAATATTTGTTGTCCAGTTTCTCCTGAGTACGGTGATACCCCATATGTGGGGGTAAACTACTGTTTGGGCACATGCCGGGGCTTGGAATTGAAGTAGTGACGTTTTGAAATGCAGACTTTGATGGAATGCTCTGCGGGCGTCACGTTGCGTTTGCAGAGCCCCTGATGTGCCTAAACAGTAGAAACCCCCCACAAGTGACCCCATTTTGGAAACTAGACCCTGAAAGGAACTTATCTAGATGTGTGGTGAGCACTTTGAACCCCCAAGTGCTTCATAGAAGTTTATAATGCAGAGCCGTGAAAATAATAAATACGTTTTCTTTCCTCAAAAATAATTATTTAGCCCAGAATTTTTTATTTTCCCAAGGGTTACAGGAGAAATTGGACCCCAAAAGTTGTTGTCCAGTTTCTCCTGAGTACGCTGATACCCCATATGTGGGGGTAAACCACTGTTTGGGCACACGTCGGGGCTCAGAAGGGAAGTAGTGACTTTTGAAATGCAGACTTTGATGGAATGGTCTGCGGGTGTCACGTTGCGTTTGCAGAGCCCCTGGTGTGCCTAAACAGTAGAAACCCCCCACAAGTGACCCCATTTTAGAAACTAGACCCCCCAAGGAACTTATCTAGATATGTGGTGAGCACTTTGAACCCCCAAGTGCTTCACAGACGTTTACAACACAGATCCGTGAAAATAAAAAATCATTTTTCTTTCCTCAAAAATTATGTTTTAGCAAGCATTTTTTTAGATTCACAAGGGTAACAGGAGAAATTGGACCCCAGTAATTGTTGCGCAGTTTGTCCTGAGTATGCTGGTACCCCATATGTGGGGGTAAACCACTGTTTGGGCACACGTCAGGGCTCGGAAGTGAGGGAGCACCATTTGACTTTTTGAATACGAGATTGGCTGGAATCAATGGTGGCGCCATGTTGCGTTTGGAGACCCCTGATGTGCCTAAACAGTGGTAACCCCTCAATTCTACCTCCAACACTAACCCCAACACACCCCTAACCCTAATCCCAACTGTAGCCATAACCCTAATCACAACCCTAACCCCAACACACCCCTAACCACAACACTAATTCCAACCCTAACCCTAAGGCTATGTGCCCACGTTGCGGATTCGTGTGAGATATTTCCGCACCATTTTTGAAAAATCTGCGGGTAAAAGGCACTGTGTTTTACCTGCGGATTTTCCGCGGATTTCCAGTGTTTTTTGTGCGGATTTCACCTGCGGATTCCTATTGAGGAACAGGTGTAAAACGCTGCGGAATCCGCACAAAGAATTCACATGCTGCGGAAAATACAACGCAGCGTTCCCGCGCGGTATTTTCCGCATCACGGGCACAGCGGATTTGGTTTTTCATATGTTTACATGGTACTGTAAACCTGATGGAACACTGCTGCGAATCCGCAGCCAAATCCGCACCGTGTGCACATAGCCTAATTCTAAAGGTATGTGCACACGCTGCGGAAAACGCTGCGGATCCGCAGCAGTTTCCCATGAGTGTACAGTTCAATGTAAACCTATGGGAAACAAAAATCGCTGTACACATGCTGCGGAAAAACTGCACGGAAACGCAGCGGTTTACATTCCGCAGCATGTCACTTCTTTGTGCGGATTCCGCAGCGGTTTTACAACTGCTCCAATAGAAAATCGCAATTGTAAAACCGCAGTGAAATGCGCAGAAAAAAACGCGGTAAATCCACCATAAATCCGCAGCGGTTTAGCACTGCGGATTTATCAAATCCGCAGCGGAAAAATCCGCAGAGGACCAGAATACGTGTGCACATTCCTAACCCTAACCCTACCCCTAACCCTACCCCTAACCCTAGCCCTAACCCTAACCCTACCCCTAACCCTACCCCTACCCCTACCCCTACCCCTACCCCTACCCCTAACCCTACCCCTAACCCTACCCCTAACCCTAACCCTACCCCTAACCCTAACCCTATTCTAACATTAGTGGAAAAAAAAAAATTTCTTTATTTTTTTATTGTCCCTACCTATGGGGGTGACAAAGGGGGGGGGTCATTTATTATTTTTTTTATTTTGATCACTGAGATAGATTATATCTCAGTGATCAAAATGCACTTTGGAACGAATCTGCCGGCCGGCAGATTCGGCGGGCGCACTGCACATGCGCCCGCCATTTTGGAAGATGGCGGCGCCCGGGAGAAGACGGACGGGACCACGGCTGGATCGGTAAGTATGATAGGGTGGGGGGGGACCACGGGGGGGGGGATCGGAGCACGGGGGGGGGGATCGGAGCACGGGGGGGGGAATCGGAGCGCGGGAGGGGTGGAACGGAGCGCGGGGGGCGTGGAACGGAGCACGGGGGGGCTGGAATGGAGCACGGGGGGGTGGAACGGAGCACGGGGGGGGGTGGATCGGAGTGCAGGGGGGGTGATTGGAGCACGGGGGGGTGATTGGAGCACGGGGGGAGCGGACACGAGCACGGGGGGGAGCGGAGCACAGGGCGGAGGGGAGCCGGAGCAGTGTACCGGCCAGATCGGGGGGGTGGGGGGGCGATCGGAGGGGTGGGGTGGGGGAACACTAGTATTTCCAGCCATGGCCGATGATATTTCAGCATCGGCCATGGCTGGATTGTAATATTTCACCCGTTATAATGGGTGAAATATTACAAATCGCTCTGATTGGCAGTTTCACTTTCAACAGCCAATCAGAGCGATCGTAGCCACGAGGGGGTGAAGCCACCCCCCCTGGGCTAAACTACCACTCCCCCTGTCCCTGCAGATCGGGTGAAATGGGAGTTAACCCTTTCACCCGATCTGCAGGGACGCGATCTTTCCATGACGCCGCATAGGCGTCATGGGTCGGATTGGCACCGACTTTCATGACGCCTACGTGGCGTCAAAGGTCGGGAAGGGGTTAAAAAAAAAAAAAAAAAAAAAAAAAGTATTACAAATTATTCAATTCATTATGTGTTCCCAATAATGGTTCCATTAAAAATATATGCGGTTTCATAATTTTTAGATTAAAAAAAATACCTTAATGGGGTATTCTCAATTTTGGAAGTTATGCCTTATTCTCACGATGAAAGGATAATGGCCCAATCGCTGGGGGTCTGACCGCCGGGAACCCCACTGATCCCGATAACCACTGACCATCACCGCATGTGAATGGGGCAGTGCTCAATCATGTGCAGGGCCGTTCCATTCATTCTTATGGGAGTTCTGCACACCACTACATTCACATGAGGGTCCACTGGATCAGTGGGTGTCCCAGCAGTCAGACCCCAGCAATCGGTAAGTTATCTCCTATCCAATTGATAAGGGATAACTTATAAACTTGAACTTGCCACTTCAATTTTTCGCACGCTGCGTTTTTGTCACCTTTTTTTTATTCTCCCACATTTTTCAAGGGTAAAAAACGCAGCGTTTTAGAGTACCAGCAAAATGAATGAAACTTCTGAAATTTCATCCACATGCTACTTATTTTTCCTTGTGGATTTTAACCATCACTGTGTTTTCTTCAGCACTGCAGCGTGTCCGTTCTTCCAGCATATTTCACCCGCTTCATGCGAATTGGGTCAAAAATTCCGGCTAATACTCTGGTTTTTGGTGCAGAAAAATCTTCTGCAACAAGTGCATAAAAGACCCTAACCAGGGGACCAATTTTACTAATGTATATAAAAGCGTTTTCTTGTTTGTAGGCATTCAGTAAGCTCTTCCTGTCTCTGGCAGGAGGACATATTTGTGGTATTGCTCCTCCTACCTCGTCTGATGTTCAGGTTTGGGATCTCGCCAAATGTTACTTGAGCTTTGGAAACCAAAGATCCTTCAGTTTACAGAGAAAACTTCACATTTCTAGTCTGCTGACGTATTCGGTATTCTCTGGCATTCCGAAAATCGACATTTTCTGGTGTGGGTGAGTGGGCTACTTTATAAAGATGTCTGTATCAAATGCAGAACATACACGGACATACAAAGCCTTCAGCTACAACCATACATCCGTCTACACACGTATTCCATGTAGGATTAGATATGTGGCAAGTCTGCACTTCTCAGATGTGCTTGACAGGAAACTCGCTTTTTATTCTTCCATCCACACATAATGTCATATTTGGAAAATGTTGTAATGATTTTGTCATGTGGATGGCTCAGACTCCGGAATAACCTGTAATAATGATTTTTGGGGGGCTTTGATTAATGACTGAAGAATCCTTATTCTTCATCTATGTGTCCACACATACACATAAAAACACGGCAATCTTATTTTTGCCATACACTTCAGCTGTTGACCAAACCCTGGGTTAGCCAAAAAGTTTTCCTCTGAGCCCTCCGCCTTACATACATGCCAGCCTGAGTTTTTAATAGGGACAGCATTATGAGCCTCTGGCAGACCTCTGTTAACGGCTTGTCTCTTTTAGAGCAAAACAGTCCGTAATCTAACTTGCCCGACTATTTAGGGGAGTGTTGGCCGACCGTCTTATAATGTCTCTCCACCTTTTCCCTGGCAGGCCTCCTGCATTGGTCTACTGCAGCCAGTTCTGGTGGCATCTATTCATAAACATATGTCTGAAGTGTGTCGTTACTTTTTTCTTTTCTACTTGATCATTTTTTAAGCTAATATCACGCAGTATTTCAGGAGGTCATTGTTAGTCCTCATGCTCATCTTCATGGCAGGGCTGTATGGAGGCACACCGAAGCCCTGTGGGTGGGACAAGTTCATTTTTTTTTCTACGGAAGATTACGGTACCTTTGTAATATTGCATTCAATGAAACAAGACATAATTTTTGCTCTGCATAATTTAGACAAAAATTCCCCATAGATCCAACATAAGCATCCGAATACATCCATCTGGAGCCCTAAGGGTGCTATTAGATAATATAAGGAGTAAAGTATTACCGTACATTGTCCACACACATTAGATGTTTATTCGTGAAACTTGATGATTTCCGGGGGCCAACTAATCTGTATGGGGACCTCCCAACTTTGTCAACACCAGATGGCCAAGCATTTATGTATATGAGGATTGGATCAGGAGAGAAAGCTGTTTGGGAAATGTGTTATCTAAGGTGTCTTTCCAGATTTGGGGTGCGTTCACCAACCGATGGTGGGCATTATACGACCACTGATTGGCTATATAGAAGTCGATCACTGGTTGTTCAATGACCACATAGACTTTCATTGTACTCAACAGCATGTGTCCTGTTTACACAGTGATGTGCTGCCGCGAACAATGATTGAAAGCAGGCTTAACAACCTTTCTCCTGACGAGCCAAAGTTTTGCTCATTCGTTGAGTGTTTAGTAGTCTGTGTACATTGGCCGATTATTGGGAAACAAACGCAAAGCAAAACTTAAGGGGAACCTGTCAGGAACATCAACTTCCCATCCCCAAAACTACAAATATAAATAACTGAAAGGGAGAAGATACAAATTAGATATTTGAAAAAACTTTGACAGTGAGGGTGATCAATGAGTGGAACAGGCTGCCATGAGAGGTGGTGAGTTCTCCTTCATTTGAATTCTTCAAACAGAAGCTGGACAGACATCTGTCTGAGATGGTTTAGTGAATCCTGCATTGAGCAGGGGGTTGGACACAATGACCCTGGAGGTTCCTTCCAACTCTAACATTCTATTTCGGCCTTTAAAGGAAGTCTGCCCAGAATGCCCGTCCAAACCAAATTCAGGCGTTCGGTACACCCTTGACATAGCCAAAAATTATTAAACTGCATCTTTCCACCTACTTGTTTTCTCTCTCTCCTCCCCTTTCCTTTGATTGACAGCTTTAACTTTAAAGAGACAGAGAAGGGCTGATATGGGTATAATACATGTAGGAAGGAAGGAAGGTGCTCTTAAAGGTTTGGCCATGCCAAGGGTGCACCAAGACTCCTTTTTAAAGAAAAGCAAGCCAATCCCTTTATGAGCATTGCTGCTGCAGCAGTGATGCATCATATTCTGAGGATCTGTATATAGGAGTCTGGAGGTGCAGTGGGGCGTGACTGTGCACAGCCGACTCCTCAGCCTCACGTGGTATATGCTGTATTTCCTGCATAGCGCCAGCCTCTTCTGATTGGTTGTCAGGTTATTGGCCAAAGCAACTGTCAATCAGCAAGAGGAGAGTGCCGCTAGGCAGGGCGTACAGCGTGAGGCTGAGGAGCTGGAGGTGCACACTCGCACCTCACTGCACTTCCCTCCAGACTTGTGTATACAGAACTTCAGAACAGTCTCTGATAGAGTAGATCATTTTTCCTTTAGATGCAGTCAGATGAGCCGTGATTCTTTGTATGTGACACATTTTATTTGAGCAGTATGGTGGGTTGAAGGTAAAGCATACATGACCGTGTGACAGGAGAACTGGTATTTAATGAAGACTTAGTGTTCAGGATGCAGGATATGTTGGATGGCGGCCAGGCTTCACTGCGCTGCATCTGCTGCGGCCGGGGAACGCTGAGCCGTCTGCTGGATTACCTTTAACTCTGTCCTGTCAGAGGGAAACCAGTAACAAGTGCCATGTGAAATGGTGGCTGAATCTTGTTCGGGCCACTTGAGCAACCTTTGGCTCCACCTACAGTAAAGTAAAGACCTCTTTTACTGCAGTTTGTTAATCTAAATCATTTTCCCGCGTGACTGCTTTCTTCCAGATACTGCACCAGATCCTCGGATGGCGTCAGGTATTGTAGCTCTGCTCCATTGAATAAACGGCGCTGAGCTCAATGTCCTACACGAGCTGTGGACGGGGTGTCGCCGCTTCTGGAAGAAAGCAATCATGTTTTATCTCATTTCGGACAGAACCTTTAATATTCGGAGCCTGACCATTACAATCTTACATCCAATCACCATGGAAAATTACTGCAACAAGAAAGACACAAACTAAGATAAGGTGGTTGTCAGCCGATGGCGGTTTTACCCGTGTAAATGCATTGTATAAGTACACAGGCAGGCGTACTATTGCTGTTTGCAGTATGACTTGTAAGAGCAGAAGACCTGGACACCAAGTTGTCCATTACGTATGATCATCATGCAGTTGCCGCTATTTGCTTACAATTTTGTCTGTTTTTATAGATTATTTCTGTTATCTGAGGGTTTGTAAAATCTCAGGCAGCTTCTCACACTTTCCTTAAAGGTTTTGTTTTTTCATAGAGAGACAGAGATATCTGCAGCAGGTCCACACACAGCCCTCCCTGACAGCCCTGTGATAGTCCAGGTTTCCTGCCATTGTTGCCTATCAGAACCTACAAACCCGTCCTTCCCTTTGGAGCACTGGCCACTGATCTGTTCTTATTTACTGATATTACTGGTCGACCAATGAAGTAATAATTGGAAGGAGTTAAAGTCACCAAACACATGGGATGATATGCAGCTGAATGTGACATCTTCATTGGGACTGTCTCCTCTTAGGCCGTGTTCATACAACCGTAATTCGCTTTCGCAGTAAGGAGTGTGATGTCCCAACCGGGTCCCCTGAGCCTTATAAGCCTATGTATATAGTGACTTACTCCGCTTCCCTGTTGAAAACATATGCACACCTGAGCAAAGCAAGTGTGCATGTTTATGGGGGAAGTGCTGATCCGGCTGTCAGTCAGTGCCGGGCATGGTTACAGCCGCCACTCACTATGCACTGAGCCGTGACTGAAGCCGCACCTCTATGACTGAAAGCCTGAAGCTGCCGAGAGGAGAAAAGTTAATTTCTTCCTGAGTAGGGTTTCAGTGCGGCTGTCACACGGCTTTATAATGCTATTAACCTGAAGATTAGCCCCATATTTTCTGGTTAAAAGCATTTGGGGACATGACAGGTTCCTTTTAACAGATAATTTGCATATTAAGAACAACATGGATTTCCTTAGAATAAGCCATCAGATCCCAAATATCAAGATATAAATTTATTCAGCTTCATATGACCTACATGTCCATACAGACGGCTTAGGAGGGTTAATCCTAATGATGAATTCCCTTTAAATCACACCTTGGCTGCAGTACTTGGCGGCAGCAGCTACACCTTGACTCACCCCCCTAAAGTCAGTACTTTGTGGAGCCTCCTTTTGCTACAATTAGAGCTGCTAGTCGCTTTGGATAAGTCTCTGTGCTTTCCACATCTTGCCATTGAGATTGTTGCCCATTCCTCAAGGCAAAACTGCTCTAGCTCCTTCAAGTAAGATGTTTCCTCTGGTAAACAGAAATCTTCAAGTCTGACCACAGATTCTCAATTGTATAAAGGTCTGGGCTTTGACTAGGTCACTCAAAAAGATTAACACATTACCCCTCAAACCACTCGATTGTTGCTTTAGCAGTATGCTTTGGGTCATTAACTTGTTGGAAGGTGAACCTCTGTCCCAGTCTCGAATCACTGACAGACTGAAATAGGTTTTGCTCAAGAATATCCCCGTATTTCGTACCATCCATCTTCCCCTTGACTATGACAATTTTACCTGTTCCTGCTGCCGAAAAACATTCCCATAGCATGATGTTGCCACCACCATGTTTTACTGTTGGATGGTGTTCTTGGGGTGATGGGCTTTTAGATTATGGCCAACAAGCTCAATGTTAGTCTCATCTGACCACAGTAGCTTCCGCCATACATTTGGGGACTTTCCCACATATCTTTTGGCAATGTAAAAACAAGCCTTACAATTTTTGTGTGTAAACAAAGGCTTTTTTTTCTGCCCACTCTTCCATAAATACCCTTTCTATGGAGTGGACATTTTATTGTGGTCACATGGACAGATACAGTAGTCTCTGCTTGGTACCTCTGCTGCTCCTTCAGGGTTACCTTTTTCTTATCAGTGATAATAGGTCTCCCACAATGTGGCTTGATGAGACTTTTTTTCTTTTCATGACAGGAACCATTCAGAGCTTTCTCCACAAATCCATAATGGCATCATAAAACCAGTCTCCAAATTGGAGAGAAAAGGGTGAGGCGGCTGCTGCTAATCTGAATTAAGTTTTACTAACTTTTAGTATTTCCTAACTTTTCAGTTTTGTGACTTCCGGTTCGGCATGTCTCTGAAAATTTGTTATAAATTTTCCATTACGCCCTTTATTTTTTATTAAACCTAAATGAATGAACTTTTCCATCTTGAAGAGCTCAAGTTTAGCTTTGTTTTTGATTTTTTTCCTTAACATAAGGGTGATTGCCATTGTATGGATATGTTCACACTCAGCAGATACCGGTACTTTCTGCACATTTTCCATTTGGATTTTTCAAGTAGAAAATATGCAGCAAATGTAATTCACACAATCCTTGCAGAAACTGACTCTGCAGCATGTTCATTTATTTTCAATGAACAGAGTAAAATGAGTAGTAAATCTGCTGCAAAATCTGCATGGAATACATATGGATTCTGTGTCTGTACTTTTAGAGAATTTATTAAATGGTTAAGTCAGAAGATGTTTAACAGTTTTAGATTACATATGTGTCAGACTGATACCATTATAGACAATATGTGATCTAAGGGGGAACGTTTTTCCTTGTGGAGAATGCCAGCCAAAGTAATGAGACTTATAGGCCATGCAGTTACTCCTTCCTCTAGAAAAGTAAATATTCAGATATCCTCTTCAGACAGGTAGAAGGCTAGAACTCCAGGGCTTAGGCTACTTTCACACTTGCGTTTTTTGCAATTCGTCGTTTTGGGCAAAAAACAGATCCTGCAAATGTGCTCGCAGGATGCGTATTTTTGCCCAAAGACTTGTATTAGCGACGGATGGCCACACGTCGCATCCGTCGTGTTTTGGCGGACCGTCGTCACAAAAAAACGTTCAATGTAACGTTTTTTTGTCCGTCATCTCCGCCATTTTCTACTGTGCATGCGAGGCCAAAACTCCACCCCCTCCTCCCTGGACTTCAGAATGGGCAGCGGATGCGTTGAAAAACCACATCCTCTGCCCACATCATGCACAAATTTCACAACGTGCGTCTCTCTCCCTCATGAATACAGTATACCTGCACTACTTCATAGTAGCCGAGAATGAATTCGTGAAAGAGGTTTGTGCTTTCAGCTCGCGGAGGATTGCCGAGCCTGGAGACATTGCTGTGAATGCCTCGGTGTAAGAACCATTGGATTTGGCTCCGTTTTCATATTTTGGAATGAAATAAGAATATTTTCTTTCACTGACAGCCAGCAGACCTATGGGAAATTAGTTTCCCTCTTGCTTGTCTCCTTCCCAAATATGTCATCATGGCGATCACTTCTCACCTGTCGGATGTGGAATCCATGCAGTTTGTAGGATTTTGGTAAGACCTTATGGATGGATGTTTGGTGAAAATGATTGTTGCCAGATGGCTTCCCTTTTTATGTGGGCAGATTTTTGGCCTTAAGTTGCGTCCGTAAAATATATATCTAGTCATTAGGCGTTTGTTCAAAGGTCCTTTTCCTTAGGTTGATGCAAACTGGTCATTGATCCCACCTAGTCGGCATATTGTCAGACATGTGCTGCCGACTAATTATTTTTTAAGTCGCGATCAGCCAACGAACAACATTTGCTCTTTGATCAACGGATCGCTTCCATGTTTACACGAAGCAGTAATTGGGAGGGAGCGTTCTCATGGTTGTCCGCCCATGTGTTATGTATCTGTTACAGTCCTACTATGCACAGTGGAGCAGTAACACTCGGAGCATTGTTTTACTTGATCCAGTCTTGTAATAGGAAGACTGTGTATGATGTATAATACACATCCATACTCATTAATATTGATGTTGGGGATAGCTTCCAGACTTCTATGTGCGATGTTCAGAGTTGTTTCTTGTCTCACTCCAACATCAAAAGTGCCTGAAAGTTGTGTTTATCCGCTGAGCCCCGACGTCTCATGTTGGAATTGTATGGTAAGTGGAAAGCTATACTTGCTGCATGGTACGTAATAACATGCCCCCGCTGTGCCTACTGGCCGTGCCCCAGCTACATTACCACTATAAACACTTGTGGTCTTAGAAGTCTTTGTATTGAGCTCACAGTTTTGTATATATTATTTTGGCTAAAGCCGCTGTATTTGGTGCCCTCCTCCAAAGAGTGTGTAATTTGAATCCACATGTAGTAATCAGATTAATTCATGGTATTAGGAACATACCGATGTAGGGAAAGAAAGAATGATGCATTTATATTAGACAGGTATGCTATGTCCCACATTGTTGTATGAAGAACCAGCTCTGCTCCATGTGTAGTACTGCTGGCTAAATGTCAGGCAAATGAACCTTCTAAAGCGGTTTTCTCAGCATCGTAACTGGGTAAAATTGCAAAGAAAAAAAAACATGCAAGTTATTAAAAATCCTCTCCGTTCTCAAGAACAGCGGGATTTTTAATTCCATTTTGTACTGCTTGTTGCCTAGGTTACCAGCCACCTCTGCAGTCTATCAGCATGGCCGGTCACTTGGGCAAGGAATGCAGAGTTTCTATACAGCCGTTTGCTATACAGCCTACAAGCACTGCTCTGAATCTGACCAGATCCCTGGATTCCGCCAGGTTCTGTGCTCTTCGAAGGCTGAAAAAGTGACTCTGCTTTCAGCACGAGACAATGCACAGTTTAGACCACCAGCTCAGCCATACCACGTCCCGAACTGTCAGCTGTCAGTTTTCATGCATGCAAGGAAGCATAAAATTAGTTTTTCATGATTACCTCTGAAATTTGGAAAAGCGAGGAGAGATGTTGTTTAACCTTCGTCAGGCTGCATAATTTTACGTTAACAGGCTGCAGAGGTACAATTGTACCTTCATATATACCTCCACTGTGATATTTGGACAATATATTCTGGACCAAAACTGCAGAGATGTCACGAAATTTCAGCCCTCTACGGCTTTTCGAAAAAAAGTTATTGCAATTTTAAAACGGAATAGTTACAATTGTACCTAGTCAGCCGGACGAAGGTTAAGAAATTGTTGTTAAAGGGGTTGTCCACTGTGCACAATCCCCTTTTTTATTACAAGGGTTTCCTAGTGATTTTGTGATAACAGGTTGTTCCCCTTTTATGATCCCCATGGATTAGCTGTAATCTGTGAGGCTACCAAGCAGCAAACTCCAGCATCATCAGGTAATTTTCCCAGGGGCTACCCTTGCAGGTAATTTTCCCAGGGGCTACCCTTGCAGGTAATTTTCCCAGGGGCTACCCTTGCACGTAATTTTCCCAGGGGCTACCCTTGCAGGGAATGTGCCCAGGGGCTACCCTTGCAGGTATTGTGCCCAGGGGCTACCCTTGCAAGGGAATGTATCTTGGGACTAATCTCCTCAGCCCTGGTGTAGTTGTAATATGATGTAGAATACATTATTACTTGACCTTTCCTATTTATAAGCCCTCTATCTGCAGCTTCCTGTGTGATAGGACTGCTTTGTGCACAGCTCTATTGTGGAGCTGCAGTAAGTTTATGTGAATGTAGAGGTAACAGACCGGAATACATAACCTTCTTGGATTGAAGCCATGTTGTATTGTGCTTCATGCAAATTCCTTGATCGTCTGAAAACATGAAACCAAAGTTAACCGCACATTTACATGTTGGCGTATGGCCTCTATCTCCGATATCCTGCCGAGTCTTCCTTAGGAAGACAAGTAAACATAAAAGTTAGTTTTATATTGTGATTTATTAACTCCATTGGTATGATATTTTACATGTGTATGGTACCTTAAATTTGGATATACCGGTATTTCCTTTAAAGCCTGAATCACAGTGCATTAAAGGGAACCGGTCACATAAAACGCTATTATCCTGCAGATATGGGGTCAATATGCAGGTTAATTGCATTCTGAATCTGTCTGGCGCCTGCAATTGGACCTCCATTGGTGCCGCTGGGAGGAAATGAACTTATTCCTCCGACAGCGTTCTTGGTTTCAGTCACTGGGGAGCACCAGCACGGGTTCAGTCACTGCTCTGTGTAAAGAGAGTGGTGGCTGTAACCGCTTCGGCGGCGCTGACTGACAGCCATCCCTAATGTTAAGCTGCTGTCAGTCAGGGCCACAGTTACAGCCTCCTCTCTCTGTACCCAGAGCGGTGACTGAACCTGTGCTGGCCCGCCCTCGTGACTGAAACCTTAACATTACCGGAGGGAATAAAGTTTATTTCCTCCAGGACTCCAACCTAAGGGGTGAGTCTCTATAGTCTGACACTGTCAAAGGGGTATGTCTCTACAGTATGATACTATCAGCGTGTTTGGACAGTTCCACGGTATAAGGCCCTGCTCCTAACTTTAAACGCGCAGTCAGAGGACAGTATAAATCATACAGAGAAAAGATCGCAATGCTCGGACTGGCTGCTGCTGTCCTCACCAGAGAGCTTCAGTCCTCAGACTGACCATGCCTCTCCTGACCAGATCTTGCGTCCTCAAGCTGACCATGGCTCTCCTGACCAAAGCTTGCGTTCTCACACTGACCATAGCTCTCCTGACCAGAGCTTGTGTCCTCACACTGACCATGGCTCTCCTGACCAGAGCTTGCGTCCTCAGACTGACTGTGGCTCTCCTGACCAGTTGCTTCCTCAGACTGACCGTGGCTCTCCTGAATAGAGCTTGCGTCCTCAGACTGACCGTGGCTCTCCTGACCAGTTGCTTCCTCAGACTGACCATGGCTCTCCTGAACAGAGCTTGTGTCCTCACACTGACCATGGCTCTCCTGACCAGAGCTTGCATTCTCACACTGACCATAGCTCTCCTGACCAGAGCTTGCGTCCTCAGACTGACCGTGGCCCTCCTGACCAGTTGCTTCCTCAGACTGACCATGGCTCTCCTGACCAGTTGCTTCCTCAGACTGACCATGGCTCTCCTGAACAGAGCTTGCGTCCTTGGACTGACCATGGCTCTCCTGACCAGAGCTTGCGTCCTCGGACTGACCATCGCTCTCCTGACCAGAGCTCGGATCCTCGGACTGGTCGTGGCTCTCCTGACCAGATCTTGGGTCGGGACATCCACTGGCCATTCTGAACATTGCGGTCCATTCTCAGTCAGACTTACATGACCTTCTTACTGCTCCCTATCAGTTATTGAAGGGGGCGTGTTTCTACATTTTCTGAATAGGCAGCACTGATTGGACACTTTCAGGGTGTAGTGACACGCTCCTATCTAGTCAATTGTCAATTTTTCATAAGTTTCTAGTAAGAGTAATAGAGCATTAAAACTAGGGTAAAAAATGTTCCAGATTTTTTTTTTCTTTCATAGGGTACTCACATATTTGCTAAAACAGAAATGTCGGCAGAGAGTAGAGATCCTCTTTAACACCAGGTCCGTATAGCACGGTTAGGCGTGTTTTTCACTTTCTGCCGGAAAGACTTGTGTACTCTCACAGGACAGGATGTGCTTCCGTCATCCTCGGACCGGTGTAACAATACGTATGTAATTGTATAATTAATTTTACAAATGCTACTGGGTAAGAAATAATGGAAACCGCTTATGCTCTGACATACAAATCCGTCAGATTTTCTTTGACCACCGAATATTTGCGGAACAAATATGGAGTTATTAACCTGAACATGATTGCTGTAACAGGAGTATCGGCCATTGTTGTACACGCTCGGTAATACAGAAGTGGCAGGGTGTGACCTCTATTCACTGGAAAAATCAGAGGGATCCGCTTCCAGCCAATGTTTGCTGTGACTTTCTCCTTTTATGACTGGACTTTGTGTTGAACTGCCTTCCATACTTGTGCTTTATCCCTTCCCGGTTGGACAGCAGATGAATTTGGCACACAGCCATAGAGCCAGATTCGGCACACCCCGAGTATAATCAGGATGACCCGTAGGACATTGTGCCCCAATCTGTTTATCCATGTGAAGCATCTGTATTTACAATGGCACTTCCACCTGCTCCACCTCATCCTTTAGATTTGTGCTTGCCGGGGAAAAAAGAAATAGACTCCTCCATGGCATTCGGAAAGTATTTTGCTATTGGGTTAAAACATGCAGCGGCATAATTTCCAAAATAAATACATTCTTCACCTTATGAAGAATTAGAGTAATCACAATAAGGATAGAAAAAATGCATCCTCACTCATATCATAGAAAACAAAATCAACTGGCACGTGCAAGCCACGTGAAGCGAATGTGACATGGTATTTTCACGTCTTAAAATATGTCTGTTTTATTGGGGTAAATGTGCAGGTGCACGCTACTGTGACTGCAAGACAAATATGCAACATCAGGGCTATGTATTAACATTTTCCATCCAAGGCTACACACATTGTTTTTATTTCCTGAGTGAATTGGAAAATCCCTGCGTTTTTGAAACATGTCACTTCTTTCAGCGTTTTTGCACCCATAGAAAGCAATGAGTGCAAAAATGTAGCAAAAAATGCAGGTATTAGGTTTTGCTGCCTTTTTAGTGAAAAAAGCAGGTACAATAGTATGTGAAACCTATTTTTTTTTTTGTGATTTTTCCCCCCCTCAAGTTTAAACCATATTGTGTTGGTCTCCTCACCTAGAAATGCCACTTAGGATTAGTACAGTTTAATAAAGGTTAGTGATGCATGTAAAGTAAACATTAGCCGACCAAGGTGTGAGATTGAACAATACCTGACCAGCTCAAGGGCTGACCAAAGTGTGAAACTATACTGTGTCCTACAAACTCAATGCATTACCATTAGGTAAACTATTCCCAACCAATTTACCTCCCGCAGCTGTTACATTTGTAATTGTGTATTTTTTCATGAACTCATGTGAACTTTTGGGTTCAGAATAGTCACTATTTTTTTCAGACATAAAAATCTTTTTCCACTAAATAATTTGATCAAATTGCCCTTTTTTTCCCAAAATGGTTTTATGGTGTCACATCATGTGTCTTGCATTGGTGGCAGAACTCCTTGCGTTGTATTGTATTCATGTTGATGTGGTGGAAGCAAAGCTGAACTTTGGGATGATGAGAAATGCAGCAAAACCTGCTTTTTGTTAGCAGCTTCTTGACTGCCAAGAGCGCAGGTTTTGCCTGCAGAAAAAAAGGCAGTAAAAACTCAACGTGTGAACATTGTCTGAATTAATAATTGTACTAAAGAAGTCGTCTATTAATTTTATATTGATGAAGTATCCTTAAAGGGAAACTGTAACCAGGTTTCTGCTACCTAATATGAGATCAGCGTGATGTAGGGGCAGAGACCATCATTCCAGCGATGTGCCACTCACTGAGCTGCTTGTTGTAGCTTTAATAAAATCACTGTTTACTCAGCAGAACTTATCACTAGAGGACTAGTACACCTGCTGCCAAGAAGTCCATCCCTGGCCCCACTAACTAATGGCAGCTTTCTGCCTATGCACAGTATACACAGAAAGCTGTCTGTCAGTGGTGTGGGTGGGGTTATACAGAGCTCAGCATTCCGAGAACTGCTAGATCTGCAAATGGGGACTGTGCAGAGCGGAGCACGGCCACTCCATGCACTCTTCAGGCTGCTGCAGAGAGATGCGGCTCAGATCTTAGGGCTTGTTTTCACTTGCGAGGAACACGTCCGTGTCTCGCATGTGGAAACGAAGCTCTGGTGCCGGCACTCCGGAGCGGAGCGTGCGGCTGCATGTGTTGCTATGCGGCCGCACGCTCCACTCCGGAGTGCCGGCACCAGAGCTTCGTTTCCACATGCGAGACACGGCCGTGTTCCTCGCAAATGAAAACAAGCCCTTACTCTCCTCAATAGGAGCTGATCTGTAGCGCCCGCAGCGGCCACTAAACAGTTGATAGTTGTAGTGTATTCCTCCATATACTATTTACATCCAGCCTACCGCATGTTAGTCAGGATTAGATTTTTTGTTTCTTTTTAGAAATTTTGCCAAATTTGTTCACCAGTTGCTTGTGGTATTACATCCAAAAGAAAAGTTGAATGAATGATCTCGTCTTTTTATTTTTGAAAAATGTCCGCACTGTATCTAATTTCTGTAATGATTTCCATGTCTCATGTTGGGAGAATGGTTATAAATCTGCCTGTTTCCTGGAGAGACAGAGCCGTAGACAGGAGACGGTCTGCAGAGATCATTTGTCTGCAGGGAAATACAGAATGGAAATAAATTGCAACTAATGGATAAGATTCCTTGTAAAAGATGTATTGTCAAAGCTCAATATCCGACAGCTGCAAATACAGAATCTGCATAGTGGAGGTATCTAATGCATGGCGGCATACCGGAGGTATCTAATGCATGGTGGTGGTGGCGGCATACCGGAGGTATCTAATGCATGGCAGTGGCATACCGGAGGTATCTAATGCATGGTGGCGGCATACCGGAGGTATCTAATGCATGGTGGCGGCATACCGGAGGTATCTAATGCATGGTGGCGGCATACCGGAGGTATCTAATGCATGGTGGTGGTGGCGGCATACCGGAAGTATTTAATGCAGGGGCAGTTAACCGGAGGTATCTAATGCATGGCAGTGGCATACCAGAGGTATCTAATGCATGGTGGTGGTGGCGGCATACCGGAGGTATCTAATGCATGGTGGCGGCCAACATGTGAAGACAGCGATCTGGTTACTTTGTATCCATTAGAAAATTGCTGTAACTGCAAAAGCTTACCATAATGAACCTGCAATGTACTTGTAGAATTTCCTAAAAAAAAATACCATTTACATTTGTTATTCCAGTTGTGGGGTCCTGTAGATTCCTTACTTTTGCTTTTTTTGGCTTATCGTTTTAATGTTAGTTAGTTGTTATGAAAGGCAATTCAGTACCACAATGGACATGGAGGTCAGAGCACACACAGTGATCTGACAATAACCCAAAATCATAGAACGAGCTCTGAGACGTGGGAACTCTGCAGACCGCAATCCCTAATCCTCTCCAAACAACACTAGAGGCAGCCGTGGATTGCGCCTAACTCTGCCTATGCAACTCGGCACAGCCTGAGAAACTAACTATCCTGAAGATAGAAAATAAGCCTACTTTGTCTCAGAGAAACACCCCAAAGGAAAAGGCAGCCCCCCACATATAATGACTGTGAGTTAAGATGAAAAGACAAACGTAGGGATGAAATAGATTCAGCAAAGTGAGACCCGACTTTCTTAACAGAGCGAGGATAGGAAAGATAACTTTGCGGTCTACACAAAACCCTAAAGAAAACCACGCAAAGGGGGCAAAAAGACCCTCCGTACCGAACTAACGGCACGGAGGTACACCCTTTGCGTCCCAGAGCTTCCAGCAAAACAATTAGACAAGCTGGACAGAAAAAATAGCAAACAAATAGCAAAGAAGAACTTAGCTATGCAGAGCAGCAGGCCACGGGAATGATCCAGGGAAAAACAAGTCCAACACTGGAACATTGACAGGAAGCCAGGACCAAAGCATTAGTTGGAGTTAAGTAGAGAAGCAGCTAACGACCTCACCAGATCACCTGAGGGAGGAAACTCAGAAGCCGCAGTACCACTTTCCTCCACAAACGGAAGCTCCCAGAGAGAATCAGCCGAAGTACCACCCGTGACCACAGGAGGGAGCTCTGCCACAGAATTCACAACAGTTAGTGCACTCAAGTTTACTTATTGTGATCCGTAGCTTCTTAAACTCCGTGTATTACAGCGACTACAAGTGTTACATTAAGCTCATGATCCCTACCCATCAACTGGCATTTGTATATTGGTCAGGCCTCATCTGGAATGCTGTGTCCAGTTCCGGGCACCACATTTTAATAAAAAAGACATTGAAAAACTGGAGCAAGTTCAGAGAAGAGCTACCAGGATTGTGAGTGGACTGCAAACTACGTCCTACGAGGTTCTGGGAATGTTTAGCTTGCAAAAGAGAAGGCTAAGAGGAGACTTAACAGCTGTCTACAAATATCTGAAGGGATGTCAGTGTAGAGGGATCATCATTATTCTCATTTGCACATGGAAACACAAGCAGCAATGGAATCAAAACTGAAAGGGAGAAGATACAAATTAGATATTAGAAACACTTTTGACAGTGAGGGTGATCAATGAGTGGAACAGGCTGCAACGAGAGGTTATGATTTCTCCTTCAGTGGAAGACTTTAAACAGAGGCTGGACAGACATCTGTCTGAGATGGTTTAGTATTGAGCAGGGGGTTGGACACGATGACCCTGGAGGTCCCTTCCTGCTCTAACATTCTATGTTTCTATGAAAATGAATCTCCTTATGGCAGTGACTTTAGTTATTTGGGTTTTATAGAATATAGCACAGATACAGTTCACCCTTCATAATGTAAGTATGTTTGTTCTGGTATATGGACTGTCCACTCCTCTGCGTACGGATAGAACTGGTGAGGCACGGAGCAGTCTTGGTAGATAGAAGTCATAACAAAATGTGCATCTGATCCAGCCTGAGATATACGCTAGGAGTATAGTATTTTAAGAAATTACATTTGAATAACGACGCAATAAAGATTTTTTTCATTTTTTAATCTTGTGCTGTATCAGATTTTGTTTTTGTTATGCCGTTTTCATATAGTGTAATGACTATTTTGGCACAATTTTTAACAATTTTTAAATTTGGATTTTATCGAGAAAGTGCTGCTAAGTTAGGGCTTCTTGTTGAGCATGTCTCAAGTAAGTGTGATGTGATCCAATATGTATATGTAGCAATTAGGAGACATGAGAAAGTTTTATTTTTTTTTATTTTTTTTATTTTTTATTATGGGGTCAGAGAAGGTGTTTAAAACAATTCTAAGAAAAAAAATTGGAATATTTGCAACAGAATTCTGAGTAGAACAAACATTTTTCTATTGGAATGTGATGGGCGCCATTCACTCTTGTCGGGTTTGACACAGATTTTAGAACTGATTTTCATCACAACTGGTGTCTCAGACATGTGTGGGATTTAAGCAACATGGGAAATTGTCTATATGGATTTTCAACTGCACCGCTGAAATAAGACGCGTGCTTTTTCTGCAGATAATTGCAATTATTCTGCATGCTATATGCCACATCTGTATTGCTTTCTGCTGTCAATACGCAGGTAAACAGCCTTACATTGTGGTTACACTGACCGATGTTTCCTTTTTTTTCTTAAGTAAGAAATAATTCATTTTCCATTTCTTTTTGTCAGTCAGCATCGATGACGTTGAAGATGTGCGTCCAGGCCATGAGACCGAAGGCATGAAGAGGTTTGCCAGTGAGGTCCCAAGCGATCGGTGTTTCTCCATCATCTTTAAGGGTCAACGAAAGAACCTGGATCTGATTGCTAACTCTAATGAAGAAGCTGCTCACTGGACCGAAGGATTAAATAAAATTATTCAAAATTCTCGGGCCATGAGCCAAAAGCAAAAGCTTCAGCAGTATCCTTCACATAACGTCTTTGGAGACCACCTAATAATAAGGCTAGATTATGAAAAGGGAAATCGATTAATTTATCATGACGTGTAGAGATTAGTTTTTTTAGTTGGTAGATTCTTAGAAAAGTGTTAACATGAGAACATAATCGCCATAGAGTTACAGTGACCTTACCATTCCCATCATTGCTTTGCCAATGATCCTACATAGACATTATTTGCATCACCAATTAGTATTTTTTTCCTTTTATTGCCTTATGTGTTTTCTGTGAAGACATTCCCTAATTTCAATACCTAAGAGGCATAACTTGTAACCAGGACGAATTTATGTTGACCTAGAGTTGAGCAAAGAGTTGTAGGAACCTGATCGAGCAGCCACGTCAATAGTCGAAGGCTCCTAGACCAGTGCCCTGTGAACATCCACCTTCCTGCCGCAGTCCCCGGCGCCTATTCTGATTAGTAGATCTCATGACTTTATCTCATTATCCTCAGTATGATGTCTGCAGGTAGTAGGAGGTTCGCGAAGCTCTGTTCTTTGTTCTGGGGGCTATGCACTGCTGAAATGGCCATTCGACTAGGGTCCAGCGAATCTTTTTGCACAACTCTAATATTAACCAGAACAAGATTATTACTATTAACCCTGACTTTGTATCAAATGTAATCTCTCATATCTCAAAACCAGAGTTAACATATGGCCTGGCGGCCCACATCTTCTACAACAAGCTAAGAAGAACCGGTCATCTGATTCATGTGGCTTTCACCATGAGAGCGTGAATCTGACATCAGCTGCGCTATTGTAGCCATGTGTCTTACTCTGGAACTCTCTGCATTTCTGAGAATACCTGGAATAGCCAGCATGGACTATACATCTCGAATGAGCAGTCAGTGGCCGGTCACCAGCTCCGTCTCCCCACCATGCTCCATCTAACTGTCCCTATACACACACTTATCTGGGGACATGTCTGGTAAGGGGATCGAGGCAAGGAGAATCCACCAGGGACCTGCTTCAGACTCTTAATCTGACATAAAAAAATTTCTGAGTGTTTTTTTCTGAAACGCCATAATATTTCATAGTAAAACAAGTACACTGCAGCATCGATGCACAAACCGGTCTATCATGTTCAGGAACTATCCCGATTGTTATGTTCTGTAACCTGCCATCAACTGTTTTAGTGGACAGTTCCTCTTTATCAACATTTTGTCAGCATTACAGTTAATGGAACTTCCTTTCTCCCACTTCTCACTATGCACTGTGCCTAACATTGTCCAATGACATGTATGCCCCAAGCAGAACCTGCCACTCTGGTATTCCTGGATGCATTTTAACAGACAAAAGAGCAGAGAGACACAAACCAGCCCCCCACACACTTTCTGTGGAAAGAAAGAGACCAGCCCCTCACTTTCTGTGGAGAGAAAGAGGCCACCCCCGCACTTTCTGTGGAAATAGACCAGTCCTCCCACTTTCTGTGGAGCAAGAGAGACCAGCCCCCCTCCCACTTTCTGTGGAGAGAAAGAGACCAGCCCCCCCACTTTCTGTGGAGAGAGAGAGGCCACCCCGCACTTTCTGTGGAGAGAGACCAGCCCCCCCCCTTTCTGTGGAGCGAGAGAGACCAGCAACCCTCCCACTTTCTGTGGATAAAGACCAGCCCCCCTCCCACTTTCTGTGGAGAGACAGAGACCAGCCCCCTCCCACTTTCTGTGGAGCGAGAGACCAGCCGCCCCCCCCACTTTCTGTGGAAATAGACCAGCCCCCCACTTTCTGTGGAGCGACAGAGACCAGCAACCCTCCCACTTTCTGTGGATAGAGACCAGCCCCCTCCCACTTTCTGTAGCGAGACAGACGAGCCCCCCACTTTCTGTGGAGAGAGAGACCAGCCTCCCCACTTTCTGTGGAGAGACCAGCCCCCCCACTTTCTGTGGAGAGAGACCAGTCCTCCCACTTTCTGTAGAGCAAGAGAGACCAGCCCCCCTCCCACTTTCTGTGGAGAGAAAGAGACCAGCCCCCCCCACTTTCTGTGGAGAGAGAGGCCACCCCGCACTTTCTGTGGAGAGAGACCAGCCCCCCCCCTTTCTGTGGAGCGAGAGAGACCAGCAACCCTCCCACTTTCTGTGGATAAAGACCAGCCCCCCTCCCACTTTCTGTGGAGCGAGAGACCAGCCGCCCCCCCCCCCCCCACTTTCTGTGGAAATAGACCAGCCCCCCACTTTCTGTGGAGCGACAGAGACCAGCAACCCTCCCACTTTCTGTGGATAGAGACCAGCCCCCTCCCACTTTCTGTAGCGAGACAGACGAGCCCCCCACTTTCTGTGGAGAGAGAGACCAGCCCCCCCACTTTCTGTGGAGAGACCAGCCCCCCCACTTTCTGTGGAGAGAGAGACCAGTCCTCCCACTTTCTGTAGAGCAAGAGAGACCAGCCCCCCTCCCACTTTCTGTGGAGAGAAAGAGACCAGCCCCCCCACTTTCTGTGGAGAGAGAGAGGCCACCCCGCACTTTCTGTGGAGAGAGACCAGCCCCCCCCCCCTTTCTGTGGAGCGAGAGAGACCAGCAACCCTCCCACTTTCTGTGGATAAAGACCAGCCCCCCTCCCACTTTCTGTGGAGAGACAGAGACCAGCCCCCTCCCACTTTCTGTGGAGCGAGAGACCAGCCGCCCCCCCCCCCACTTTCTGTGGAAATAGACCAGCCCCCCACTTTCTGTGGAGCGACAGACCAGCAACCCTCCCACTTTCTGTGGATAGAGACCAGCCCCCTCCCACTTTCTGTAGCGAGACAGACGAGCCCCCCACTTTCTGTGGAGAGACAGAGAATAGCCCCCTCCCACTTTATGTGGTGTGACAGAGACCAGCCCCCCACTTTCTGTGGAGAGACTCAGACCAGCCCTCCTCCCACTTTCTGTGGAGAGACAGAGACACCCCACCCCACCCCCCCCCCCCCACACACACACACACACACACACACACACACACACACACACACTTTCTGTGGAGAGACACAGACCAGCCCTCCTCCCACTTTCTATGGAGACAGAGACACCCCCCCCACCCCCCACACACACACACTTTCTGTGGAGAGACAGAGACCCCCCCCCCCCACACACACACCCACACACACACACACACACACTTTCTGTGGAGAGACAGAGACCAGCCCGCCCCCAACCCCCCACACTTTCTGTGGAGACAGACCACAGCCCCCCAATTCCACTCACTTTGTGAAATACGGTATGTTTTTTTGGGGGAAAATTAAGTACTTTTGTTAGTTGTTTCATTGGCCATTAGGCATTGACTTTCCCCCCCCCCCCCAAAATGAAATAAAATGTGACCAAAAAAGCGCTCACAAGTCCTCACACACTTCCATCAACGGAAAACTACAAGTTGTTGCTCTTGGAAAAGCAAACACTTAAAATCATAAAATGGCTGCAGTGAGAAGGGGTTAAATATATCTTCTAGTGCTTTTCCCTTAGTTTGCCTGGCATGTATGCACTTCATACCTTATCCACCAGCAGAAATATCGCTAGTATGGCTAGTCGGCCTGTCTAATAAATACAGAGTCCTCCAGCACTTGCTTTTTGTGGAATAATGACCATAATCATCTCTAATTCTGACATCGGCTCCATATTTATCTCCATGTAACTGTGCGTATATATTTAGTGGTGTATTATGTAAACTATCCACTATGTTTTATAGTGCACGTATGTTCCTAATTACAGGGAGCAGTAAGCGCAGGGCGTGGGTCGGAGGATAAAAATACGTATGACCCGTCCTATTGCTGAGATCTTGTAATTATCGAGTGGCACGTTGTGTAGCGGTGCGGTGAGGCACCAGCACATCAGAGGTAATCGGCCCCTCTGCCATCTGGCACGCTACAGCTTACCTGGCTGTAGGAAACGGACACTGGTTTAGGGTTTGTAGCCTCCGTTAACATGCAGGGGTTTGTGGTTTGAGGAGCCATCTTGTATGCAGAGTCCAGGTAGCTAGGACCTAATGTTGATTGTAATATGAGATCTTTTTTAGGAGACGTCAAAGACTCTACACCATTCTCCCTCCACAACTTTTCTGAATGTCTGACCCAACGTTGTTTTAGGTCCCGACGTCTGTGCTGCTTTTCTAATCCATCATTAGAGGTCGGAGCTCAGTTTTTCTCTTGAAAATGAAGACCTAGATGCTAAGTCTAACTAATGGGTCTACCTGCATACGTGGCACAACGCTCTCTACACCAGAGGTCCCCAACTCCAGTCCTCAAGGCCCACCAACAGGTCATGTTTTCAGGATTTCCTTTGCATTGCACAGGTGATGCAATTATTACCTGGGCAAAACTAAGGAAATCCTGAAAACATGACATGTTGGTGGGCCTTGAGGACTGGAGTTGGGGACCTCTGCTCTACACCATTCATTTGTATAGGGAAGTAAAAGGATCACATGGGAGAGGTTTTTCTCCTCTGATCTATTTTTACAATAACATCCAGAGAGATCGAGTGATCCCCAAGGATATATGCGATAACCAGAGGAAAATCTGGTGTCTATATCAGTAGCTTGTAGCACTCCAGCTATTCTATATCTACTCTAGCTCTCGGGACATGTTGGGCGTTCTTCCACAACAGCTGTTGGGTACTGCAAGTTGCTACTCACCCAAGCTCTCAGATATTTGGTTTTATTGGTACTCGTTTTCCTTGTGTGGCATTTTAGAATTGCAGATGGGTGGCTTAGAAGATGGATTTGATGATATCTGGATTTATGTGGTGGTTTTATTCTAGATTGCCGGTTGGGTTGGCCGTGTGATAGATTATGGCAGATTGCAGGACATGAGGGTCACTGTTTGGAACATCGTCTAGACTGCGTTGAAGTTGACTATTTGTTGATTAAAGGAACGCACTGATCGGTTTCTCTGTACTTTTTTTTAACTTCTACTATATTAAATATGATTTATGATTATTGTGATTCCATGAAAAATGCCCATAGCCATGAATGCCCACACAGAAAATTCCCCTCTTGGAAAATTGCCCACACAGAAATTTACCCACATGGACAAAATAACAGTTTATTAAAACAGTTTATTAAAGAGGGCCAAACCTGTACTTGCACACAGAAAAATGGGCACATACCAGCATAGCTGGGGTCAGGGCTGTGGAGTCGGTAAGCTAAATTTCTGACTCGGGGTCCGGAGCGATAAAACATATTACAGGTTGGGGCAATTTTCCGTGTGGGCAATTTTCTGCGTGGGCAACTTTCATTTTGGGCAATTTTACTGTGGGCATTCATGACTTTGGGCGTCTTTTCTGTAGACATGTTTTTGGGGGCATTTTTTTGGTCACTGATTTGTGTATGTGCCATATCTTCTTGCGAGACCTCCTGAGTAGTGTCCTGAACACCCATTTCATAGTCATTTTAAAGAGCTTGTCCACTACTTTAATATTGATGGCCTATCCTTTGGATTGGTCATGAATGTCTGATCGGTGGAAGTGCGATCTCTCAGTGTGTTCGGCAACTGGAACTGACCAGTTAGAGTTGACCAGTGCAGCTTTGTCTTCAGATGGTGGCAGGGGCCGGGTACTGCACATCCACCCCATCAGTAGGGGAGGATGTGCAGTACCCGGCAGCGACCACTCTAAAGTAGACTGAGCTACGCTGTGCAGTTCCATAAATGGTTAGTTCCTGCCACCACCGACAACAAGCACAGCTGATCCAGGTGTCGCACCCTCACCAATCAGACATTGATGATCTATCCTAAGGGTAGGCTATCAGTGTTTAAGTAGTGGACAACCTCTTTAAGGAAGTGTAAAATCTAGATCTTCACTACCATAGTAATCCTTAATAATATTAATAGCTGGATTCACACATGTCTGCGGAAAGCTGATAAAAACAAGGACAACAAAATGAGCTTAAAAGAGTTGAAGCGCTTCCTGCAAGAAGTCAACTTCGAAACGGACGATAATTACGCCAAACAGATATTTCAGGTATGATCTCTAGATTTGCAATTTTGTCAATGCTGCTGTATTTTTGACATCCACAGTTGCATCTGATTCTTTTTATTTATTTTTTTACACATCCAACTTTCCTAATCTGTGATGTCCAGACCGACCATGGGTCTCCTGACCTGAAGTCCTTTCCCTCGTATATGAAACTGAAGTCTAGTCAGGAAATCTGTGGACTGGTCTATACATCACGGTCCGTACACAGGCCTTGAAAGTTGAAATAAGTGATATCTATGGGATAGGTTATAATAACTTGTTGATCTGGGGGCGTTTGACAGCTGTGACCTGCTAATATTTAGTATGCAAATTGTCTCTTCAGACTATAACTCTAGTGCCACCTATTGGAAGTAGCAATCCTAAATGTCAATATCGACTCTAACGAGCCTTGTCACATGACATAGGAGAAAAACCAAAACCTCAGTTTGCAGACACTGTGTTTCATGGTACTGCCCCTGAAGAGACAATTTGCATATTTCCTAGAGGAGCATTGCCGCTTAAGTCTCCTCACCTTGGTATGTCAGGCTTGACATGTCACTCTCCGCAAGGAGAAAAACGTTACCCCTTGAATATTTAATATAATATATATAGAAAAAAATAGAACCATACACATTTGGTAGGCACACAGCCATAATAAGTTAAAGAATTATTATGTGAAATGTGATCATTATGTAAAATAATAGACAATTAAAATAGCTAAAGGCTGTTGTTGCCACCCTTAACACATTTCCAAGAAAGAAATGTTTGTTTTGTTTTTTGTTTTTTTTCAATATTTAAAAAATTTGTAATCTTCTCATTAATTCCACTTCTTGCCAATCATCAGCAATGTGACAGATCAAGGACTGGGACGCTGGAGGAGGATGAAATAGAAGAGTTTTACAAGATCCTGACGACACGAGAAGAGATAGATGTCATATTTTCCACATATAAGGACAGTGAGAATTTCATGTCTGCCGCTCAGTTCCAAACGTTCCTGAAGAATGAACAGCAGGAGATTGTGACCTTAGACCACACCAAGTCATTAATAGCAAAGTATGAGCCAAGTGAAGAAGGTAGGCGGCTGTTACTGCTTGGCATCATCTTCTGGGTGGCATTGTGTAGCCTTGCGAATGAGAAGACACGTCCCCTACAACTGCTGCAGTTGCTGTAAAATGAGGACTTCTATGGTGATGAGAGTTCATACACACAACCATACCCAGATATAGTGGTAATACACAGAGGCAAACAAAATGTATGTGCCCCTCTCATTATACGTAGACTGGATGCTGCAGAGGGAGCTGAGTGTGTCAGGACAAATAATATGTAGGAACATTCTTTAAAACAAATCTCAAGAATGGCTATCCTTCCCCTGTTGTTTTTCAAACAAAAATCAATAATACTCGTACTTAAAGCAATTTTCCACTATTTCTATTTTTTTTTTTTAAAGAGCTGGAAGTGAAGATCGGACACAGAATGTATAATCGGGATCAGGCATGATGAGCTAAACATATGGACATAGTCGCTGTTCTGCGGATTTAAGAGGTACCTTGATTGTAGAAATCTGAAGCCTGGTTATTCTTAATTCACCAATAGAAGTTTTGGGGCAACGAGCCGTTCATGCATCGGAGCCGGCCTGTGGGGTTGGGACCTGATGAGCTCAATGATGAGCCAAGATCTCAATTTGCACATGCGCTGCCACCGCTGCCATTTTCCTGAAGCCTGCGGGGGGATGTTGTGTGCATGTGCCAACACCGCCGCCATTTTAATGAAGCCTGCTGGGAGGTGATCGTGTGCATGTGCCAACACTGGCTCCATTTTCCTGAAGCCTGCTGGGAGGGGATTGTGTGGGTGTGCCAACACTGGCACCATTTTAATGAAGCCTGCTGGGAGGTGATCGTGTGCGTGTGCCAACACTGGCGCCATTTTAATGAAGACTGCTGGGAGGTGATCGTGTGGGTGTGTCAACACTGGCGCCATTTTAATGAAGCCTGCTGGGAGGTGATCGTGTGCGTGTGCCAACACTGGCGCCATTTTAATGAAGCCTGCTGGGAGGTGATTGTGTGCGTGTGCCAACACTGGCGCCATTTTAATGAAGCCTGCTGGGAGGTGATTGTGTGCGTGTGCCAACACTGGCGCCATTTTAATGAAGCCTGCTGGGAGGTGATTGTGTGCGTGTGCCAACACTGGCACCATTTTAATGAAGTCTGCGAAGAGGTGATTGTGTGGGTGTGCCAACACTGGCACCATTTTAATGAAGCCTGCGGGGAGGTGATTGTGTGGGTGTGCCAACACTGGCACCATTTTAATGAAGCTTACAACCAGATTGATCTGCACAAGCGCTGCCCATGGCTAGGACAACGCTGAATTTTAAACGGAATGTAAATACTGTTCTATTGGTGAATAAAGAATATCCAGGCTGCCGATTATTACAATCAAGGTACCTATTAAATCAGCAGAACAGCGACTTTATGCCCATATGTTTAGTTAATCATGCCTGATCCTGATGACAGGTTGTCTTTCAGCATTTGGGTTTATTTTCTATTTCTGGACTTCTATGGGTCCATTTTTAAAATAGTACTGAACGAGCCCTTCCAAAGTTGTTTCTTTTTATTATTATTTTTAAGACTGATCCAATATTAATTTATAAATTTGGACGTGTCTGCCCTTCATCTTCTAAAAATGATAAATAAGCATTTACCGCTATATATACATTTACATGTAACACAAAAGGATAACACATCCAAAACCTTGCCACGCCGTTCAGGCATTAAAGTCCACTTTTTTTCAATTATTCTGTGCTGCTTTTCCTTTTTTTTGAGTGTGTGTGTGTATATATATATATATATATATATATATATATATATATATATATATATATATATATATATATATATATATATATATATATATATATATATATATATATATATATATAAATCCAATCGAGATAAAGAAAGGCAGCACTCACCGATCCATCCGAGACAGGTATCTTTATTGTTACAGATTAAAAGTCTTCACGGCCGGGGGTACAGATTCCAAAGAGTGCGGCAAGCCTGACGACGGCCGTTTCGCACCCTCCTGGTGCTTCTACGGGTCAGTACGGGACTGACCCGTAGAAGCACCAGGAGGGTGCGAAACGGCCGTCGTCAGGCTTGCCGCACTCTTTGGAATCTGTACCCCCGGCCGTGAAGACTTTTAATCTGTAACAATAAAGATACCTGTCTCGGATGGATCGGTGAGTGCTGCCTTTCTTTATCTCGATTGGATTTATTGGCATGTGTTGTCGGCAGAAGCACCCGAGGTCCGGCGGCTACATCTCTGTTCACAGGCGTGAGAACTCAGCTGTGTCATTAGGAGGTGGTGCGGGCTACTGCGTTTCTGGAGACTGACTTTCATATATATATATACTAGATGGCAGCCCGATTCTAAAGAATCGGGAGTCTAGAATCCATATATACTTTATTTATTCAAATGTAAGAATAATACAATTAATAAATAATAGTAAGAAAGAACAAAAAATGGCTGCACTCACCAGCTCTTGACAATTCTTGTTATTTAAGGTACAGTTACACAGGATCCATGAACATGCTTATGAGGGGAGGGATGAAAGACATCAGACGACAACTTTGCGCTTACGTGCGGCATCGGCGGCTTTTCGCTCTGCATCATTACCATACTTTATATCAGACCTGATCTTACGTGTGCCATCAGCAGCTTTGGACTCTGTGTCATTAGTATACTTAACAGTATCTAGGCACTTGCATCTATCCTCTGTACTCTTGTTAACACGCTGTTTGCGCTTAGGTCCGGCATCGGCGGCTTTTCGCTCTGCATCATTACCATACTTTATATCAGACCTGATCTTACGTGCGCCATCATAAGCTTTGGACTCTGTGTCATTAGTATACTTAACAGTGTCCATGCGCTTGCATCTATCCTCTGTACTCTTGTTAGCACGCTGTTTGCGCTTACGTGCGGCATCGGCGTCTTTTTGCTCTGCATTATTAGTATACTTTCTATCAGACCTAATCTTACGTGCGCCATCAGCAGCTTTTGTCATTAGTATCCTTACTATTAGAGCTCATGTTGGCTAAGCTAAACAGCTTTAAGCGTGGTGGTGGCAAACAACAGGTTAATAAGAGGCAGTGTCAGGTAGTAGGAAAATAGCCAGTTAATAATAGGCAATAGTTCTTTGCAGGAATGCAGATATTAATAAATAGGCAGTTTATATTGCAGAGAAATTGCTGGGCAATAATGGACAATGTCCTTATGTGGCAAATAATAGAGCAATATACCCAATGTGGCAAAGAAGAGGTTAATAAACGGCAGTCTCTCAGTATAACAGTCAGTGAATAATAGGCAGTATATGGAGAAAACACCAAACAAAAGTTCAAAATTGGTGTGAAAATGTCACTGAACCACTTCACAACTAAATATATATAGTTTTGGTAAATGGTATTATCATTTTTTTGACGAAATTCGGCAGGAGCTTGAAGAGCAACGTCACTGGGCCCGCCTCCACGCAGTAGAAACTTGCTGTGAGGTAAAAATTCAAAAATCACACCAAAATGGCGGGCGGAGTGTGTCACAGTACGGCACGTTTCTGATTGGTCGCTCGCAGCAGGCGGCAACCAATCAGACACTGGACACTGTTGACGTCACTTATCTCCGGACATTAGCTCCGGACATTAGCTCCGGACATTATCTCCAGACAAAGCCACGGAAGTTGGCACAAATTGCAGGAAGTAGTATTCTAGGCAATTAATCTCCGGACATTAGCTCCGGACAAAGCCACGGAAGTTGGCACAAATTGCAGGAAGTAGTATTCTAGGCAATTATATATTAGATATATATATATATATATATATATATATATATATATATACATACATACATACATACATACATACATACATACATACATACATACATACATACGTACATACAGTCAGTACATATAGTATTGTATGCATGTATATTTTTGTCTTGGGTTGTCTTCCTGTCTCTTTTAGGGAATAGTAAAACAAAATGGTGTCCTTGTTAACAAATGGTTAAGGGATCCATATTCAACATTTTTAATCCTTTTGGATTTTCCTAAAGTTTTGCCGGTTTTTCGTTGCAGGTAAAAAACAGCAGTCTATGACTAAGGATGGCTTCCTCATCTATCTGTTGTCTGAAGATGGCAATATATTCAACCCGGCTCACGGAAAAGTTTATCAGGACATGAAGCAGCCGCTGTGTCACTACTTCATCTCCTCCTCACACAACACTTACCTGATGGAAGACCAGCTGAAGGGGCCGAGCAGCACCGAGGCTTATATCCGGTGAGGTCCTTCTAGTCCATGAATGTCGCCTCGCAGTATAGCTGCACGACAGCTGCTCCCTGAAGTTGTACTGTATTTGACTAATCTGACGACTAAAGGAAAATTTGCTACTTGCACAGTACCTTAATGTATGCCCTAAAACATGTCTTAAAGGGCACCTGTCATGTACATGCCACCCGATTGGAGGACCGCATGGTGCAGAGATGGAGAAACTGAGCAGAATAATATATAGATATGTTGGAAAAGATTCAGTATAACTTGTATTTTATTCATTGAAATGCCTGGTGTTTGTATGTATATGGGTCCAGTGGGTGGTCCTACTAGTGATTTGCAGTAATCACTAGTGGGACCGCCCACCGGACTAATCAGCTTCCCTGGTGGAAGTGTATTTCTTCTGGAAACAAAAGAATTGGGTATTGAAAGTTAACCAACATCATGTATCGGAGGAGCGTCAAAAGGTCCCCATATGCATCAGTGGCCCAGTCCCACTGAAATTTCGTGAGGTTGGTCACCATTAATCTAACAAGTGGCCATGTGTAGGTGAACAGCTTCCACTTGATAGTTATGTGTGGGTGCACTAGCACTTAAGGTAGCACTGGCTGTTGTTGTGTACTAAGTGCAGATGGTGATAAATATTCTTACCGATCACCGCATTCTACCATTATCAGTACCGTTCTGTACCTCATCTGCACCATGTGGCCAGAACTGTGACTTATCGTCTTCTGCGTAGACGGGAAGTCACTTTTTCTGTGCACATCTATGAGATTCGCTTCCAGGCTCTTCTAGAAATACATTGAAAAAGTTATTCACAGTCTGGTTGTCTGTAGATACACAGATCGGGGTTACAGAATACTGTTATTTATTATTATAGCGCCATTTATTCCATGGCCCTTTACATGTGAGGAGGGTCTACATAATAAAAACAAGTACAGTAATCTTAATACAAGTCACGACTGGTACAGGAGGAGAGAGGACCCTGCCCGCGAGGGCTCACACTCTACAAGGGTTATTGAGTATTGATTATTACTGTTCTACTAACTCTATACACAAAGCAGCTCAGTAATGTACAAATATATTAATCTGATGTATTTTCATCCAGGGCCCTCACTAAAGGCTGCCGTTGTGTGGAGCTAGACTGCTGGGATGGGCCTAATGGGGAACCGGTTATTTATCATGGCTACACGCTCACTTCCAAGATCCTCTTCAAAGACGTCATCAAAACTATAAAGAACTATGCATTTAAAGTGAGTGGAGAGTCTAGAAATGACACTTATGTCTGCACCAGACTTTGTGGTTACGCCGTAGAGGAAATTCATCTTGAAATACTTCCCCCTATTCAACAACTTCAGAAGAACGTTGCATGGATTCTTGCTAGATTTAGGCACCAGTGGTTAGTTTTGGACACAAAAAAAATAATTTTCTTACTTGTTTTTGTCTCTATATCCTTATGGTGCTTATTGTGGACTCATCCTGTTTAGTTTACTTCCCAGCTTATTTTGCTTGGTGGAGGGCTCAGGAGATTTATGTGACTTCATCATGATAGAGGCAACTCAACATCTCGGTTGTAGCAACCACCGGAGAGATACTGAGTGCAGAATCCTAGAAGATTGGCAGCAGAAAAACATCACTTCCTCCATCTCATAAACATCACTTGCTCATATATATATATATATCTCTATCTATACAGTTAAGTCCATATACCGTATTTTTGGACAGAGACAACATTTTTCTAATTTTGGTTATAGACATTACCATAATGAATTTTAAACACATTTCAGATGCAGTTGAAGTTCAGACTTTCCGCTTTTATTTGAGGCTATCCACATTAAAATTGGATGAAGGGTTTAGGAGTTTCAGCTCCTTAACATGTGCCACCCTGTTTTTAAAGGGACCAAAAGTAATTGGACAGATTTAATAATTTTAAATAAAATGTTCATTTTAAGCACTTGGTTGAAAACCCTTTGTTGGCAATGACTGCCTGAAGTCTTGAACTTATAGACATCACCAGACGCTGTGTTTCCTCCTTTTTGATGCTCTGCCAGGCCTTCACTGCGGTGGTTTTCAGTTGCTGTTTGTTTGTGGGCCTTTCTGTCTGAAGTTTAATCTTTAACAAGTGAAATGCATGCTCAATTGGGTTGAGATCAGGTGACTCACTTGGCCATTCAAGAATATTCCACTTCTTTGCTTTAATAAACTCCTGGGTTGCTTTGGCTTTATGTTTTGGGTCATTGTCCATCTGTAGTATGAAATGACGACCAATCAGTTTGGCTGCATTTGGCTGGATCTGAGCACACAGTATGTCTCTGAATACCTCAGAATTCATTCAGCTGCTTCTGTCCTGTGTCACATCAACAATAAACACTAGTGACCCAGTGCCACTGGCAGCCATGCATGCCCAAGCCATCACATTGCCTCTGCCATGTTTTACAGATGATGTGGTATGCTTTGGATCATGAGCTGTACCACGCCTTCGCCATACTTTTCTCTTTCCATCATTCTGGTAGAGGTTGATCTTGGTTTCATCTGTCCAAAGAATGTTCTTCCAGAACTGTGCTGGCTTTTTTAGATATTTTTTAGCAAAGTCCAGTCTAGCCTTTTTATTCTTGATGCTTATGAGTGGCTTGCACCGTGCAGTGAACCCTCTGTAGTTACTTTCATGCAGTCTTCTCTTTATGGTAGATTTGGATATTGATACGCCGACCTCCTGGAGAGTGTTGGTCACTTGGTTGGCTGTTGTGAAGGGGTTTCTCTTCACCATGGAGACTTTTCTGCGATCATCCACCACTGTTGTCTTCCGTGGGCGCCCAGGTCTTTTTGCATTGATGAGTTCACCAGTGCTTTCTTTCTTTCTTTGTTTCTTTCTCAGGATGGACCAAACTGTAGATTTTGCCACTCCTAATATTGTCACAATTTCTCGGATGGGTTTTTCTGTTTTCGCAGCTTAAGGATGGCTTGTTTCACCTGCATGGAGAGCTCCTTTGACCGCATGTTTACTTCACAGCAAAACCTTCCAAATGCAAGCACCACACCTCAAATCAACTCCAGGCCTTGAGAATGACATAACGACGGGATTGCCCACACCTGTCCGTGAAATAGCCTTGGAGTCAATTGTCCAATTACTTTTGGTCCCTTTTAAAAACAGGGTGACACATGTTAAGGAGCTGAAAGTCTTAAACCCTTCATCCAATTTTAATGTGAATACCCTCAAATGAAAGCTGAAAGTCTGAACTTCAACTGCATCTGAATTGTGTTGTTTAAAATTCATTGTGGTAATGTCTATACCCAAAATTAGAAAAATGTTGTTTCTGTCCAAATATATATTTATACACGTAACTGTGTGTGTGTATGTATGTGTGTGTGTGTATATATATATGTGTATGTATGTGTGTGTATGTATGTGTATATATATATATATATACCGCTCCCCTCCTCCCCCACTCTGCACGGTGACCTCTGCACAAGACACAGAGCATGGCTCCCTTACTCCCAGCTCTCCCATAGATGCCAGTGAACATCTTAAGCATATTGTTGCCTTTGGTGCTTGTGGCTGCTGTAAGCGCGATACCTCTAGATTCTTGGCTGCCAACATAATCATGTGCAGAAAATAAAACCTCCAGCAATCAGGAAAGTTGGGAGATGGGCGCCGTGTGGCCGCTTTGTTCAGCGTTCTGGGCTAATTGACAATCCTTTCTATACTAACATCTGCTGACTATGTGAACATTTCCTTCCTCAGACTTCTCCTTACCCTGTCATCATTTCTCTGGAAAATCACTGCACCCCGGATCAGCAGAAAACTATGGCCAAGCACATGAAGGACATACTGGCGGATATGCTTCTGACTCTGCCAATAGAAGGGAAAATGAAGGATTTCCCGTCTCCGGAGGTGAGACCGCGCTTGCTGACTTCATAACTGCTTGCAAATCTTCATAAACATAAATGTAAACTAGCTTTGCTGCGTAACTCCAGGGAAAGTGAGCAATAGGCGAGGTCCTAATCTTGTGAAACTGCAGCGATTTTTTTAATATATGTGGATATAGAACATATTTTGCTGCAGTTACCAACCTGCATTAAAATTCGCATTTATTATATGTGGATTTAGACCTAAACATTGCGGTCGATTTCCACAGCAGAGGTTTTCCACACCGTGTGGAAGAGATTTTTTGAATCTGCTGCGTTTTCTGTGCAGATATTTCCGCACCATCAGCACAGCATTTTTTTTTTTTGCCATTGAATTACATTGTACTGTAAATCACTTGCAGATCTGCAGCGTTTCTGCGCGGAAAAAAAGCTGCAGATCTGCAGGAAATCTGCAACGTGTGCACATAGCCTAAGGAGTTTGTCCTCTTAGGATCCTTTACAGCTAAGCGCTCAGTGTGTATAATGGAGGCTTATCGATTAGTTTAATATGTGTCTCGCCTTTTACTTTGCCCCATTTTTAACAGCAACTAAAAGGGAAAATCCTTGTGAAAGGAAAAAAGCTCAACTCCCTGGAAGACAGCGTAGCCGAAAACAGCGAGGAGGCAGATGTGTCTGATGAGGATGAGGCTGCAGAAATGGAGGATGAGTCTGTTAAGTCTAACGTCCATGCCAAGAAACGAGCGGTAAGGAAAGTCGGCGGAAACAAACTTTTTTTTGTAACTTTGTCATTTAAAGGCCATAAAAGTAAGATGCTAAATCATTTGATGAATCATATCCTAGGGAGCAAAGCTGAAGCTTGCCAAGGAACTGTCCGACACCGTAATATACTGTAAGAGTGTGCACTTTCATGGCTTTGAATATGCTGCAGAGCATCAGTCATTTAACGAGATGTCCTCCCTCACTGAGAGCAAGGCTCTGAAGCTGGCCAACGAGGCAGGTGAGCCTGTGGTGACCTCTGCTAGCCCGCCGAGCATGATTATGGAGCGATCATCTCCACTCATCTTGTGAACCAAATAATAACCAAATAATGGTTATTCCCATTGGAATAATGGCTGGTTAACGTTAGTGATAAGCAAACGTGCTAGGATAAGGTGTTATCTGAGCATGCTCAGGTGCTGAGTGAGTGTCTTCAGCGTGCTCGAATATTATATTTGAGTCCCCACGGCTGTATGTCTCCTGGCTGTTCAACAGCCGCAACACATGCAGGGATTGTCTAACAAGCAGCCGCAAGACATGCAGCCGTGGGGACTCGTACATATTATTCTAGCACGCCGAAGACACTTGGTTAGCACCCGAGCATGCTCAGATAACACCTCATCAGTATTTAACGTCCATCTGCTGCAATTATTTTTTTCTTATAGAATTCAACCTGTGGTGAAGATTTTAACCCCTTCACGACATGCGCCGTACATCTACTGCGCATGCCGTGATTCCCCCTTTGATGTGGGCTCCGGCGGTGAGCCCACATCAAAGTCGCGACATGTCAGCTGTTTTGTACAGCTGACATGTTCGCGCAATAGCGGCGGGTGAAATCGCTATTCACCCGCCGCTATTAACCTGTTAAATGCCGCTGTCAAACACAGACAGCGGCATTTAACTACCGCATCCGGCCGGGCGGCCGGATATGACGTCATCGCCGACCCCCGTCACATGATCGGGGGTAGGCGATGCATCAGGAAGGTAACCATAGAGGTCCTTGAGACCTCTATGGTTACTGATGCAGGTCTGCTGTGAGCGCCCCCCTGTGGTCGGCGCTCACAGCACACCTGCATTTCTGCTACATAGCAGCGATCTGATGATGATGTAGCAGAGCCGATCAGGCTATGCCAGCTTCTAGCCTCCCATGGAGGCTATTGAAGCATGGCACAAGTAAAAAAAAAATGTTTTTAAAAATATGAAAAAAATATAAAAAATATAAAAGTTTAAATCACCCCCCTTTCGCCCCATCCTAAATAAAACAATAAAAAAAAAGCCAAACCTACACGTATTTGGTATCGCCGTGTTCAGAATTGCCCGATCTATCAATTTAAAAAAAGCATTAACCTGATCGCTAAACGGCGTAGCGAGAAAAAAATCCGAAACACCAGAATTACGTTTTTTTGGTCGCCGCGACATTGCATTAAAATGCAATAACGGGCGATCAAAAGAACGTATCTGCGCAAAAATGGTATCATTAAAAACGTCATCTCAGCACACAAAAAATAAGCCCTCACCCGACCCCAGATGACGAAAAATGGAGACGATACGGGTATCGGAAAATGGCACTTTTTTTTTTTTTTTTTTAGCAAAGTTTGGAATTTTTTTTCACCACTTAGATAAAAAATAACCTAGTCATGTTAGGTGTCTATGAACTCGTAATGACCTAGAGAATCATAATGGCAGGTTAGTTTTAGCATTTAGTGAACCTAGCAAAAAAGCCAAACAAAAAACAAGTGTGGGATTGCACTTTTTTTGCAATTTCACCGCACTTGGAATTTTTTTCCCGTTTTCTAGTAAAAGACATGGTAAAACCAATGGTGTCGTTCAAAAGTACAACTTGTCCCGCAAAAAATAAGCCCTCACATGACCATATTGACGGAAAAATAAAAAAGTTATGGCTCTGGGAAGGAGGGAAGTGAAAAACGAAAACGCAAAAATGAAAAAGGGCCGCGACTTGAAGGGGTTAAAATCCACCCCTTTTAATGTGGCAAGGGTTAAATTTGTTATGAATCTGCAAAAAAACTCATGATGCAGATTTTACTACAGATTTTGCTTTGGACCTGCCAGTTCTCCCATTGTTGTAGGTGGTTACCTGGTGTCCGGGTCTGTCACCCCTTTTCTACTCGGATACCCTTTTTGATGGACAGGACCGTTTAGTGTTGATCTCATTCTATTTAAGGTCTGTATTTTTGTAGTTTAGGTCTTTTCAGATCCTTCTGATCTTGTGTATTGCGTTTGTCTTTCCCATAAAGGAAACAGTTTTATTCGCCATAATTCCAGGCAGCTGACCAGAATTTATCCTGATGGCATGAGAACAGACTCCTCCAACTACAGTGCTGTGGACATGTGGAATGTGGGCTGTCAGATAGGTGAGCGCCCCCTACAGACACTCCCGGGGGATTTCCTCTAACCACTTCTCTTCAGTAGTATTATTTGAGCAGCCAATGAAAACCTGCAGTAATGGAGGATCCTGATGATTATTGAGACAGCCTGGGACAGCGAGGAGATCTTATTCTCATTACAGGAGCTCTCTGGTGAATTCATATGGAGAGTGAATATCCATTTACAGTACCTGCCTGGTTCTCTGGTGGATCCCACCCATCCATGTTTTCATTGTATATTCGGCTACAGACCACCAGCAAACTGTAGGTTTTCTGATCGGAGAGTTGTACGGCTCCTTTTCACCTGTTTCCTATTTTAGTATAGGAACAGATAAAGAGCTTAAAGGGTAACTCGTTTTTAATTTTGATTAAATTCAATATTTTTCTGACTATAAGGCGCATCCTTTTTCCCTCAAAATTTGGGAGGAAAATGGTGGAGGGGGTGTCGTATAGTCCAAATGTAGCTTACCTGGCTCGCTGTGGAGGAGGGGGCAGTGGAGCGGTGTCACTGGAGGCAAGAGCAGGGTCGCTGCTGCAGGAAGCCGATGGGGGTCTCCAGCAAAATGACGTCACTGGTCGCGCATGCGCAAATAAAGATCTCGGCCCGTCATTGAGCAGAGATCCCAATCTGCATGCACAGCCGCCATTTCCTGGAGATCGCGGATGTTAATATGAGGACGTGCCGCCCTCTGCACCATTTTGCTGGACAACACTGGGACATGAATATGCGCAAGGGGCAGCGCTAGCTTGAAATTTTAAAAAGGAGACTCCTACAAATCGTCATGACAGGTTCTGTATGAGCCTCCTTTTTTAAATTCCACTGCCGGGCCACCTACCAACGTGGCCCTGCAGATGTTGCAAAACTACAACTCCCATCATGCTTGGACAGGTTGGGATGATGGGAGCTGTAGTTTAACAACTGCTGCAGAGCCACAAAGGTTTTGCAAAACTGCTGTCCTCATTACAGGAGTGTTGCACAACCTGTGGCCGCCAGCAGCTGATCTCCCCATAACCGTGTCAGCAGACATGTTATTAAATATTTTACCCCCTTTTTTGCTACAAATTTGTTGTCCTCTTTTCCTCCTCTAATACCTAGGTGCATCTTATAGTCCGGTGCGTCTTATGATCCAGTGCGTCATATAGTCTGAAAAATACGGTAATAATGTGGAGCAAGCGATTTTAATAATCTTTCAAATATACTTTTATAAATGAAATCTGAAAGAAAACCTTTCAAAAACCTTCTAGAAGATATCGCCCCCTGTGCTATTTCTGAAGAAAATCCATATTCGTCTCCACACACTGAGAATACGGCATCTAACGATGGGGCAGAGCGCGCCTCCTCGCTGAATCCCATGCACTGTATATCAGGGCACCCGCAGGTTACCTCCGTCCTCGGCACACTTGTCAGCTGTTAGTTGTCGGCACACCTCTGCCTGTCCGCTGCTTCCTGTGTGCTCTGTGACAGATTTCTTCAGTGGGTCACACAGGACAGTCCGCTGACGGGACAGAAGGAGCAGTGTGGTAAACACTTAGGAAGGGGTTAACGAATTAGTAAAATTTAGCAATTTTATAAGAATTATATTCTGATTTTAAATAATACTTGAGCTGTAAGTCGCTGTGGATATTAACCAAGCGCACAATGTCCGGATGAGGAATCCTCCCTTTTATGGGGTAATTGTGTCAGGACGATGATAGGTTGGAAGCTTTTGTCCTAAATAAATAGATTTGTCACAAAGAATATTAATTCTCTAAACCAGAGCTATGTCCCCATCTGTGCCTGGGATATAATAACAGATTCCTTTTTTTCTACTTAATCTTTAATTCTGAAGCAAATGAAATGGAAAAATGTATGATGTCATAATATGTCCTTAGTCTATCTCCTGCCATAGGTTTAATCCAATGGCAGCTAAATTTGTGACATTGGCAGGTTTTTTTAAGGTCAACGCGATTTAGGAGTTTCGCTAAATCCTGATTAGACACAGAGGTGATTAGGAATATTTAACTTAGGAATATTAATTATTTCTAAGGAAACTTTTCCCATCCTCCAAATCCGCTGACTTGCTGCTCCGTGTGATGTTTTATCACCTCATATGTTATATTGATGTGTATTTGTGAAAGAATCTGACATTTATTAACACAATGCTGTTGAATGTTTTTTTTTTTTTTTTTTAGTGGCTCTGAATTTTCAAACCCCATGTACAGACATGGACGTCTACCAAGGCAAATTCCGTGACAATGGGTTTTGTGGCTATGTTCTGAAACCGTCATTCCTTCGGTATCAAAAATCTAAATTCAATCCAAGGTCCATTCATGATGGAGAATGGTGGACTCCAAAGAAGCTCAGTATCATGGTTAAGTATTGTTTTTTTTAAGCACACAAGAAATGCTATACACACAATTTTAACATAATAAAAAAACTCTAGTAGTCATGTATTAAAAAACTGTCTCCTTAAAGTATAAATTACAGTAGGAAGCTCCGCTGCTGTGACCTTATGATAGTGTACCATGTACTGTCATTCAGAAAGACAGGCTGGACAGCAGTGTTGGTAGCCTCTTACCTCCTCACCCTGATATTTCCAGTATTAGATCATATACACATGGTGGACAGCAGTGTGAGCAGCCTCTTCTAACCTCAGCACCCTGGTATCTCCAGTATTAGATCATATACACATGGTGGACAGCAGTTTGAGCAGCCTCTTCTTACCTCGGTACCCCTGAATCAGATAAACATGAAGGACAGCTGTGTGAGCAGCCATCAGATAGACATGGTGGGCAGCAGAGTGACCAGCCTCTTCTTACCTCAGCATCCCTGGTATTTCCAGTAATAGATCATATGCACCCATGGGTGCTGGTGGACAGCAGTGTGAGCAGCCCCTTCTTACCTCCGCACTCCTGCTCTCTCCAGTATTAGAGCAGATATACACAGGGTGGACAGCAGTGTGAGCAGCCTCTTCTTACTTCAGCACTCCTGGTATCTCCAGTATTAGATCAGATAGACAGGATGGACAGGAGTGTGAGCAGCCTCTTCTTACTTCAGCACTCCTGGTATCTCCAGTATTAGATCAGATAGAGAGGATGGACAGCAGTATGATCATCTTCTTACCTCAGCACCCCTGGTATCTGCAGTATTAGATCAGATTGACAGGATGGACAGCAGTATGAGCATCTTCTTACCTCAGCACCCCTGGTATCTCCAGTATTAGATCAGATAGACAGGATGGACAGCAGTGTGAGCAGCCTCTTCTTACTTCAGCACTCCTGGTATCTCCAGTATTAGATCAGATAGAGAGGATGGACAGCAGTATGATCATCTTCTTACCTCAGCACCCCTGGTATTTCCAGTATTAGATCAGATAGACAGGATGGACAGCAGTGTGAGCAGCCTCTTCTTACTTCAGCACTCCTGGTATCTCCAGTATTAGATCAGATAGAGAGGATGGACAGCAGTATGATCATCTTCTTACCTCAGCACCCCTGGTATTTCCAGTATTAGATCAGATAGACAGGATGGACAGCAGTATGAGCATCTTCTTACCTCAGCACCCCTGGTATCTCCAGTATTAGAGCAGATATACACAGGGTGGACAGCAGTGTTAGCAGCCTCTTCTTACCTCATTTCCCCTGGTATCTCCAGTGTTCGTTGAGGACATCACTGGCAGACCATTATCTTCATACACATGAAGGAAGGTGACAGAGCTTCTTATTGCACATGCTGACAGGCACATACTTTTGTCACTGTAAACAGACATTGGCCATTTTAACTTAAGTCAAAAGCAGGAGTGGACCAGTGATCACATTGGTGGAGCTTTAAAAATGAAAGTACATTAGTAAGTTCTGTTAATTTTAAATCCCTCTAACTTTTTATCTAATAATGCAAAGTAACTACACATCAGTAACATTGAAACACGATATATATTTAGATCATCTCTGGACAGCAGCTGCCAAAAGTGAACAAGAAGAAGAGTTCGATAGTGGACCCGTTTGTGACTGTGGAGATATTTGGGGTGGCACGGGACAAAGAGAAGAAGGCTTCAAAGTTTATTGACAACAATGGTAAGAAGGATCAGCTCTTTACATTTGTAGACCAAGCCGACACAGTTATGCGTAAAGTGCAGCAGAACTTTTCATTTAATAATCATTTAAAGGAGCTATCCACACGATAAGTGATGATGGAACATGATAGGTTATTATAAGGTTTTGACCTCCTGTTCGCTAGAACAGGGAGGCATGCATTACTCATTTGGATGTGGAAGTGGTCACACACACAGGGTGCCTCTCTAATCAAACATTAGGATTTTTTTTTTTAAGTCCCCAAGCCGTTACCCTCTGTTCACAATTCATCACTTGTGCTGTGAATCCTATTGGGCAGTGTTTGCTATTGATAACTACCTCTCCTGCAACTTATCACATTTATAAGCACATCTCCTATTTATATACAGGACTTTGCATAGTGGGATATATTTGAGAATTCGCATACAGGGACTCTCCGTGGATTTCCATGCCATTATATTTATTTTTCTTGCGCAGAAAAACAGAAATCTAAAAAGAGTCTTACAAGACCCATCAATAAGCTCATCTATAATACTCAGCAGGTACACTTTAGGAGACAGCACCCAAGGGCATTCAAAGTGTTAATGAAGAAGCAAAAATGGCTCTGTTTAGAATGGTAGAAACTTCAGACAGAACCAAATAAATCGCAAACCTCCTCAACCTTTTCCGAGTATAATAAACACTATTTAGAAATTTTGTGTGGATCAAAGGGTCCCTAGCACTTTCCAGTGAGGAACAAAATTAATCTTCCGCCTCTTGCCGTTCCTCCATTGTCAAGTCCGGGGTATCCACCATCCATTTCACATAAGGTTTACCATAGGGCTTGACAACAGAAGCCTGAGGAAGATAATATGCTTTTCTGAGAGGTTTAGGTAAATGGAAGGTCCCAAAGAACTCCAATTTTTAAAAGCCCAGGAACGCTGGTGTTACTCCAGACTGCAAACACTGCGAGGCGGTGTTGGATGTATAGGAACTTGGTATCAAGAACCCCATATCTAGATTACAAATCCTCAAAGGTAAGCAATTTGGAGGTATCTGACAAAATATGAAAGCCAAATTTGACAACGTACCTCACGCAAAGGACCACATCAGGTAGAGAGTATAAATGTGGAAGGTGAGAGTTAAACCAGAGCTTCACCCTAAGAAAAACTAGTGGTTTGTCCAAGCCCCTCAATATATTCTGTGCTATTGTCCACACTCTAGCTACTGTCTTAGGAGGGATTGTTTAACCTTTATTTCTGATCCATTTCAGGATTTAATCCCATGTGGAATGAGCATTTTATTTTTGAAATTGATGTGCCCGCCCTTACTATTGTGAGATTTCTGGTGGAGGATTATGACGCTTCTTCAAGGAATGACTTTGTCGGCCAATACACGGTTCCGCTGTCCAGTTTACAACTAGGTAAAAACAAGACAAACATTGAAATTACACTATTTACATCTATGATTTGTTTTATACATCACTCAGATGTCTGTCACATACCATCCAAGTAGAGCCTGCAACACATGGACTGGCACGGGTCTAATGATCTCAGTAGGCATGTATGAGGATGACGAGTTTGGGTTCGGAGACCTTCTGTGAGACCGTGCATCGTGGTCCATACTTGTTCCTCAGATTGGCATTTCCAGAAACGTACATTACACGTGTTTATATGGCTGATGCATTTGGACATCTGAGTATATGTACAGTATATGAACTTTTTAAAGAGTTTTTACCATTTTGTAACATGATCGCATATATTTAGCATATGACATCACCTTGTGATTGCTGAGGGTACAATTCAGTGCCATGGTCTTTCTCCAATCTTTTTTTTTTTTTTTTTTAAACTCCTTTTATTGAACAAACAGTATTTCTCATTGCTCAATAATACTGTCTCATAAAGTTAACTTTGCCTTTAACATGCCAGGGGTCTAATATCTTAATCAAAATCATAAGACATCCATGTCAGGCACTAGATATCACATACTTTATTACGAGAGGATGCTCCTCATTACCCGAGGACTAATGTGAGCCACTTGGGAATTAAACCAAAGCTTCCAGACCTAAAAGATTTTCAGGACAATTTCTATGTTTATATACCACCCTCTCATAGGATTCCTATGAGACTTGCAGTATGCAGTATTTACCATATTGACCCAGTGTGAAATTTGTGGGGGGTCTTCTATCCATCTTATAGCAATAGCCTTCTGAGCCAAAAACAATGTTTCTCTGAGACGAGTGCAAGGGTAGTGAGGCCAGGTCTCCTCATCAAGGATTCCTAATAAGCACACCTTAGTGCAGACAGGTACAGGAGATTGTATGATCTCGATGAGGATAGCTATGACCTCCTTCCAAAAATCGCTTCAATCCTGCTCTGATAAGGGGAGGTTATTACTGTCCTCAAACTACAATGGTGATGAGGAGCATCTCCTGCTTAATAACAAGGATAAAAAGGAGATTAACCCCTTGTGTCCCTGGTTCCTTAGAATCCCAGTCAGGGGGTATGACGATATGAAAGTATTTCTGATGTCTGGGCACGATTTAGTTCCAGATACCTAAAGAAAGTGTGTATGTGGACTTGAGAGTGCTGTTGACATTGATCAAAGGAAACAAGAACACCCTGGATATATACCTGTGTCAGTGTCTTGACACATTAGGCCGGAGGCACACGATCCGGAAGTAGCAGCACCTTGGACACCGCACATGTTCGCTACATCCAAAGCGCTGCCATCAGTTGAACTCGAGTGAATCCGCATGTGTTCACTGAACTGTGCGGATTCACCGCGTTCACTACATTCTATTGGTGAAATTTCTCCCGATCGTGTGCACGTACATGAAGTTAGACCAAAACTGAACATCTTGGGAATTAGCAATTTGGGAAGAGCACTGTTATACCATAAGGAGGACTTAGCTAGTGTCCTTGAATTTTGATGGCTCTCCACACTGGAACAGCAAGTCTGTGAATTGGCTAGAAGGATTGTGAATATCACTCTGGTACCTACAAGACCCCCTATACGTTTGCATTGAAACCATTACCGCACAGATTTTATATCTTGCCAGAAAACATTAAGAGGAAACTCCATTCTTCCTAGTTAGAGTAAATGGGTTGGAGATGTCTCAGAAGACATTTGTTGTTGATTAATGTGGATCTTTGCTTCTGTAATCAAGCAGAAAAGTAGAGAAAGATGGAAACTATGAAGTTGTCAAACCAAATCTCTCCTTTATGTCTAGCCATGCGGAGTGCCGTATCTCGGTACTGGCAATTTAGGAGTCTGGCCAAGAGTGGACTGGGGAGTGCCCCCGGAGGAAGGGGATTGGTGGGCACCTTATGAGCACATTCCATAGCAAAAGCCAAGGAGAGCTGTCCATCAAGGAATAATTATTTTGAGCCATTTCTCAACAAATTTAACAGGTCGTTGTTCCTCTACTCTTTCAGGAAGTATGGTAGTGCGGAGATTGTTTCGGCGGAGTAAATTTCCAAGTCATCTGCCATTTTACACCAAAGCTCTGACCTCCCTGTGAGGTCTCGTATAAAATCAGGCATCCCTGCTGTGAGGTTGATAAAATAGCGGTTTCAGAGTCGGTTTGACTTCCTCCATCTGTTTTTCTGGTGGTGCTTGGTCTTGTTCCTCCACAGAATCTGATGGTGGGTCTGTAGCGACCCAGTTTTGCACCCCTTCTCGTGGAGTATGATGGATAAATTCTTTCAGTCTCTCAGTAGCAGAATTTCAGTTTTTTTCTGGTTGGTCTCATCGTGTCCACGGTGTGCAGACCATGGATTTTGTTGCGTTGAGGCGGCGGATGGTCTCCTGATGGATCACCTCCCAGACCTGGACTAAAGCATCCGCCAACTCCTGGACAGTCTGTGGTGCAACGTGACGTTGGTGAATGGTGCGAGATATGATGTCCCAGATGTATTCAATCGGATTCAGGTCTGGAGAACGGGTGGGCCAGTCCATAGCTTCAATGCCTTCATCTGGCAGGAACTGCTGACACACTCCAGCCACATGAGTTCTGGCATTGTCCGGCATTAGGAGGAACCCAGAGCCAACCGCACCAGCATATGGTCTCACAAGGGGTCTGAGGATCTCATCTCGAAACCTAATGGCAGTCAGGCTACCTCTGGTGAGCACATGGAGGGCTGTGCAGCCCTCCAAAGAAATGCCACCCCACACCATTACTGACCCACTGCCAAACCGGTCATGCTGAAGGATGTTGCAGGCAGCAGATCGCTCTCCACGGCGTCTCCAGACTCACGTCTGTCACATGTGCTCAGTGTGAACCTGCTTTCATCTGTGAAGAGCACAAGGCACCAATGGGAATTTGCCAATCCTTGTGTTCTGTGGCAAATGCCAAGCGTCCTGCACAGTGTTGGGCTGTGAGCACAACCCCCATCTGTGGACGTCGGGCACTTAGACCATCCTTATGGAGTCGGTTTCTAACCGTTTGTGCAGACACATGTACATTTGTGGCCTGCTGGAGGTCATTTTGCAGGGCTCTGGCAGTGCTCCTCCTGTTCCTCCTTACACAAAGGCTAAGGTAGCGGTCATGCTGCCGGGTTGTTGCCCTCCTATGACCCCCCTCCACATCTCCTGGTGTACTGGCCTTTGTCCTGGTAGCGCCTCAAGCCTCTGGACACTATGCTGAAAGACATAGCAAATCTTCTTGCCACGGCTCGCATTGATGTGCTATCCTGGATGAGCTGCACTACCTGAGCCACTTGTGTGGGTTGTAGAGTCCGTCTCATGCTACCACGAGTGTGAAAGCACAACCAACATTCAAAAGTGACCAAAACATCAGCCAGAAAGCATTGGTACTGAGATGTGATCTGTGGTCCCCACCTGCAGAACCACTCCTGTTTGAGTGTGTCTTGATAATTGCCAATAATTTCCATCTGTTGTCTATTCCATGTGCACAACAGCTTGTGAAATTGATTGTCAATCAGTGTTGCTTCCTAAGTGGACAGTTTAATTTCACAGAAGTTTGATTTACTTGTAGTTACATTCTGTTGTTTAAGTGTTCCCTTTATTTTTTAGAGCAGGATACCATGTATATATGTGTGTGTGTGTATGTGTATATATATATATATATATATATATATATATATATAGTCGTAGCAGATCGTCTGAAACTTTATTTCGTCGCTGGATCTCCCGCTGACATCGCTGAATCGGCGTGTGTGACGCCGATACAGCGATGTCTTCACTGGTAACCAGGGTAAACATCGGGTTACTAAGCGCAGGGCCGCGCTTAGTAACCCGATGTTTACCCTGGTTACCAGCGTAAACGTAAAAAAAACAAACACTACATACTTACCTTCCGCTGTCTGTCCCCGGCGCTCTGCTTCTCTGCACTCCTCCTGCATCCTGTGTCAGCGCCGGCCAGCCAGAAAGCACAGCGGTGACGTCACCGCTCTGCTTTACGGCTGACCGGCACTGACAGTGCAGAGGAAAGCACAGCGCCGGAGGACAGACACGGAATGTAAGTATGTAATGTTTGTTTTTTTTACGTTTACGCTGGTAACCAGGGTAAACATCAGGTTACTAAGCGCGGCCCTGCGCTTAGTAACCCGATGTTTACCCTGGTTACCAGGGGACCTCGGGATCGTTGGTCGCCTGAGAGCTGTCTGTGTGACAGCTCTCCAGCGACCAAACAGCGACGCTGCATCGTTGTCGTATCGCTGCATCGTCGTTTCAGTGTGACGGTACCCTTATACAGGTCGAGGTCATAACTAATCCCTTGTTTATTGTCCCTTTGTCTTGCAGGTTATCGGCACATTCACCTTTTGAATAGGAATGGAGATCTTCATCCCTCCGCCACGTTATTTGTGCACGTCATGCTCCAAGAAAGCAAAGGCTGATGGGGGACTAAATGTTTACAATTTTTTATAATTTTTAATTCTGTTTTATTAACTTTTTAGCCTCCGTCATTTAGGTCAGACCTAGGTTAAAGGTTTCGTTTTTAGAAAAGTTGTTGTACATCCCTCAGCCACAATTTTATTACTTTCTTAATTAACTTTTTATTTTTTTTTATTTTTCTTTTAGAAAATCTGTTTTAGGATGTCTGCTTTATTTTTTTTATCGGGAATGTGCAGTTTAGTATCTATTGTATGTAAACTGAAAAGGGAACCAAATCTATCACCTCTGTACTTTCCCTGAAATATACCTATTGTTTAATGCATTTTTTTATGTTATAGTAGCTGCCAAGTGCATCTATTCTATGGGAATCGGAGTCTAAAAACCCTCACTGGTCAGTCAACACACCGCTGTTTGCAGTGCGCGGCCTCAGTGCTAAGGCTATGGGTCTGTATACGGTGAGAAAGCTGTGTGGACCCATAGTCTTACTATTGAGCATGTACACGGCTCTGTGCCTGCAGCGCATGCTGGCTCTGTGAAATTCATAGTGGTGTTTTGACTTATCGGTGGGGGTCTCAGGACTCAGGACAAGCAATCAGCAGCTACAATAACATATAAAAATTGTGTGAAATGATAGTTATCCTTTTATAGTACTTTTTCCACTAAGGACTTTCCATTTCAAAAAGTGAGTTTCTAAAACAGCAAAGTGGCGCTGTTAAGGCCCCCATTCACATTGCAATAAGGTCAGCTAACTCACGGATATCGGTGAGATCGGCCGACAGGATAATATAGGGACATCAACCCGCTCCTAATCTCTGATCCTTCTGTTCTCAGTCGGCAGCATCTGTCATTGAGAAAAGAGCAATAATGGGGCCGAATATTTCTATGTAAGAGGGAAAGGGACAGGATGAGTGTTCTCCTGATAGCTCTCTAATGTGTATGCGGACCCTACTCTTGTGTCTCCTGATTCTCCTGTACATAGTGTGCTGACCGCATGGCCTTATTTCGGTATCGGTGGGTCACTTTTAGTGGGAAAGCACCTTTGATGCCCTGATATCAGGCTTCATTGTATTCAGAAACATAATTTCCTATTGACAATCAGACATTTTCTTATATTATCCTGTAAATGACGTGTTGTGGTCGTTCACATACAATTTGAAGAACCACAATGACCATTCCAGTAGCTCAGGTAACAGCATTGCAGTACTGCACGTGCCTAAGGAGAACCTGTCTTTTTACCTAATTTATCTTTTATATATATATATATATATATATATATATATATATATATATATATATATATATATATATATATATATATATATATATATATATATATAGAAGTCTGACCTTTCGTTAGATGGGACACTTGATACCATTACTACCATAGACAGTAATCTATAATCCTATTGCCAGCAATAGGAATAAAAATAAGGTTTGATGTAATGCCACCTGCTGACACGGCATAGTGTAGAGAACCATGGACTGCGGTGGGAAGTGTGGGGCCGAGATTGGTCATTTGCACATCTGCAGAATGACATGCGTCTCTACTTCTGCTGGACCAGCCGGTGCCAATGCGCCCCCGTCATGGCAGATCAGACTTCTCTCCTTTGCTGTAGGTTCGCATTAATGAAATCTTGAACTCCCTTCTCACAAATGTCTTATTACGGTGGGAAGACTTGGCACTACATAGTGGATGCGGATTTATTTATGTATCACTTGAAAGAGTTCATGTTTTATTTCATTTTTCTTTTTTTATATTGCCAATGTGGTGGCTATATGTATGACCCACCTATGTGTTAATCTATGCCCCCCCGCTCATTGTAGAGTAACTGACAACATAGCCGGTATTGGCACCTGCCTGGTGGTAGGGTAGTCTGTATGATGCACTACACACTGTGATATACTGTATAGTAATGCCACGGATTACAGTAACATTTCTACACTGACTGCAGCGCCAGTGCTTCATTACTGATGGATACATTGGCCATAATAAATACTATCTGCACAGACTTCCAGCAATCTTTGCAATATTACCCAGTAGCGTCTGCTATCTATGATGCCAGGGTGCAGTCTCTGCCCAGCACAGGGTATGCCAATATCTCAATACATATGAGCAAATTGCATTTTTTTGTATTTTCCCTGTGTACTACAGCCTCCTGCTGTTATATAGACACAACTGCTGCTGGAAACCTTTCCCAATCTGAACACCGCTCTCTGTAAAGTACTACTATCATTTTATCCTATGGTCCAAGTAAGAAGGGAGGCTGGAGTGCAGCTTACGCACACGGAGGGGCTCAGCGTCAGAGCAGTAATCCAGAATGTGCCTTTTATAGATTATTTTCACATAAACGAGTTGTTCTGTATAGTTTCTTGTGTTGGACTGTTTTATATGCCAGAGAATGTGCAATCTTTTATGTTAAAACTATTATGTCTTTGATGGTCATTTAAAGGTTAATTTTATTTTTTTTTAGAGCTGGATTTGTTTCTGTGTCCCTTACTTTGTTATTTCTAGCATGTATTACTTCTATCTATGCAATGTTAAAATGTGGGCCTTAAAGTCTTGGGACATATTTCGGAAATTAAAAGTTATTCAGTCTCTTTCCTAAGTTTTGATGTGCATTTTTTTGTTCTACCAGCAGAGGGCGATATAAGAATACAATGAATGTTTAAAACTTAACAGAGTCACTGATGGATGTATGTGTGTGTATATATACAGCTCTGGCAAAAATTAAGAGACCACTGCACAATTTTATAAAAATCAGCTTCTCTACATGTCTAACAGCCATTCCATTCCAGTGTCAGTTGAATTCCAACCAGAGTACACCTCATTCTACTTAATAAATCTTATTTAACGAAGGAAAGTATTAAAAAAAAAACCCTGCTGTGATGTTGACAATCCTCTTGCAATAGGACAAGCTGGATAGCAAAACAAGTGCTACTAATATACCAAAAGTAATAGAAATGAAAAAATAACTTTTAACCATGCCAAAGGAGTTAAAAATAAAAGTCTTGAGTGAGGAAAGGGGCTTAATTCTGGCTTTACTAGCAAAGGGACACAGTGAGCGTCATGTTGCCTCCATCCTTAAAATTTCTAAAACTGCAGACTATTACAGCAAGGTCAAGCAGCAGACATTGGTGTCAACAAAGCTACAGACCGACAGAGGGCGAAAACGACTCTCTACTGACCGGGATGACCGACATCTTATTCAAATCTCACTCAGCAATCGCAGGATGGCATCAAGTGACCTACAAAAGGAATGGCAAACGGCAACTGGGGTGAGGTGCATGGCAAGAACAGTTCGTAACAGGCTCCTAGAGGCAGGACTCAAGTCAGGTAAAGCCTTTCATCAATGAGAAGCAAAGGAGAGCCAGGCTGAAGTTTGCCAAAGACCATAAGGATTGGGCCATAGAGGACTGGAGTAAGGTAATCTTCTCTGACGAGTCTAATTTTCAGCTTTGCCCAACACCTGGTTGTCTAATGGTTAGATGGAGACCTGGAGAGGCGTACAAGCAACAGTGTCTTGCACCCAGTGTGAAATTTGGTGGAGGATCGATGATGATCTGGGGATGCTTCAGCAAGGCTGGAATTGGGCAGGTTAATTTTTGCGAAGGACGTATGAATCAAGCCGCAAACAAGGTTATCCTGGAAAAACAGTTGATTCCTTCTGCTCAGGCAATGTTCCCCAACTCCTGAGGACTGGTTTTTCCAGCAGGATAATGCACCATGCCACACAGCTAGGTCAATCAAGGTGTGGATGAAGGACCACCATATCAAATCCCTGTCATGGGCAACCCAATCTCCAGACCTGAACCCCATTGAAAACCTCTGGAATGTAATCAAGAGTAAGATGGATAGTCACAAGCCACCAAACAAAGAAGAACTGCTTACATTTTTGTACCAGGAGTGGCATAAGGTCACCCAAAAGCAGTGCGAAAGACTGGTGGAAAGCATGCCAAGATGCATGAAAGCTGTGATTAATAATGGTATTCCACAAAATATTGATTTCTGAATTCTTCCTCAGTTAAAACATTAGTATTGTTGTTTCTAAATGATTATGAACTTGTTTTTTTGCATTATTTGAGGTCTACAAGCAATGCATCTTTTTGTTATTTTGACCATTTCTTATTTTCAGAAAATAGATACAAAATGTATTGCTTGGAATTTCGGTAACATGTTGTCAGTAGTTTATAGAATAAAAGAACAATTTACATTGTACTCAAAAATATACCTATAAAGAGAAAAATCAGACAAAATGAAAATTTTGCAGTGGTCTCTTTTAATTTTTGCCAGAGCTATATGTATATATACAGTGGAGAAAAAATTATTTAGTCAGCCACCAATTGTGCAAGTTCTCCCACTTAAAAAAATGAGTGAGGCCTGTAATTGACATCATAAGTAGACCACAATTTTGAGAGTCATAATGTAAAAAAAACAAATCCAGAAAATCACCTTTTTCATTTGGCAAGATTTATTTTGCAAATTATGCTGGAAAATAAGTATTTGGTCACCAAAAAACATGCAAGATTTCTGGCTTTCACAGACATGTAACTTCTTCTTTAAGAGACTCCTCTGTCCTCCACTCATTATCAGTAGTAATGGCACCTGTTTGAACTTATCAGTATAACAGACACCTGTCCACAATCTCAAACAATCACACTCCAAACTCCACAAAGAGCTGTCAAAGGACGCCAGAAACAAAATTGTAGCCCTGCACCAGGATGGGAAGACTGAATCTGCAATAGGCAAGCAGCTCGGTGTGAAATCAACTGTGGGAGCAATAATAAGAAAATGGAAGACATACAAGACCACTGATAACACTGGTCAACGCAATTTTTCTGGCAAAAGGTTTTAAAACATTTTAAGTAAATTTTTGCTGCTGATTACGAATATGAACTCTGTTTTTGGCTATGACATCAGGATTTCGAGATTTTCAATTTTTGCTGAAAATTACTCCTAATGTTTTATGATAAAAAAACCACATGATTTTCGGTACTACATTTTGTATATTTTTAATCAAGGAATAACAAAGATTACAAAGTCTATTTACAGCAAATCAAATATACTTACAGAATTAAACTACAAAATATAAAAACACATACATATGGCACACAGATGAATGACAAATGGCAGTTATGTGAACTTTCTTTTCTTGGCTGATCTGTGATGTACAGCTTCTGGGTTGTCTCTCATCAAGCTCCAGCAATAGTCAGCCATCATATGTGAGTCCCACCGGCCTTGATACCGTTCTTCCATTATTTTAATGTCCTGATGAAAACGCTCCCCTTGTTCCTCACTCACATCCCCAAGGTTCTCTGGGAAAAAGTCCAAATGGCTGTGTAAATAGTGAATCTTGATACTCATTCTACATCCAAGATTTCGCAGACTCATTAGCAGCTCTTCCGCAATCTCTTCATAGTTGTCTGCTTTCTTATTCCCTAGAAAATTCTGCACCACATTACAAAATGCATTCCAAGCTTTTTCTTCTGTCTCATTGACGTGATAAAATTTGGGTCTCTCATAAGTGTTCTTATTTGAGGTCCATCAAATATTCCAGCCTTTTTCTTCTCTTCACTAAGACCAAAAAAAGTTGAACATATATAGTTAAAGCATTCTCCACTGTGATTGAGAGCTTTGATGAACTGCTTCATCAATCCAAGTTTTATGTGTAAGGGAGGAAAGACAATGTCCTTCCTATCCGCTAGATGATCATGGATGACCTTTTTATCGCCAGATGCTAAACTCTGTTACTGAGGCCATTCAGTTTTCACCCAATGCTCTGCTGTAGCTCTACTGTCCCAGTAGCACAGAAAACAAGGGTTTTATCATAACAAATGGGAATTATACATGTTCAAATAAAACAAAGATATTCTCACATTTAGGCCAGCGTCACACTCAGCGTATAAAAATACGGTCCGTAATTTACGGCCGTAATACGCAGAAAAGTCCCCAAAATAGTGGCTTAATGTCACCTTACAATAGCAAGGTGACATTAACCCTTCATTACCCCATATCCCACTGCTACACGGGAATGGGAAGAGAGTGGCCAAGTGCCAGAATAGGCGCATCTTCCAGATGTGCCTTTTCTGGGGTGGCTGGGGGCAGATGTTTTTAGCCAGTGGGGGCCAATAACCATGGACCCTCTCCAGGCTATTAATATCTGCCCTCAGTCACTGGCTTTACTACTCTGGCGGAGAAAATTGCGCGGGAGCCCACGCCAATTTTTTCCGCCATTTAACCCTTTAATTTAATAGAACGGCCAAATTTTGCACATACACACTACTAACATTGGTAGTGTGGAATATGCAAAAAAAGGGGGATATGACATGGTTTACTGTATGTAAACCATGTCTCATATCATGTCGGGTTTTTGAAGGAGATAGCAAAAGCCGGCAATTGAATTACCGGCTTTTAAGCTATCTAGTGCTGGATGAAATATTAATATATATACATATATGTGTCTCAATGACATATATATATATATATATATATATATATATATATATATATATATATACAGTGCCTACAAGTAGTATTCAACCCCCTGCAGATTAAGCAGGTTTAATAAGATGCAAATAAGTTAGAGCCTTCAAACTTCAAACAAGAGCAGAATTTATTAACAGATGCATAAATCTTACAAACCAAAAAGTTTTGTTGCTCAGTTAAATTTTTATAAATTTTAAACATAAAAGTGTGGGTCAATTATTATTCAACCCCTAGGTTTAATATTTTGTGGAATAACCTTTGTTTGCAATTACAGCTAATAATCGTCTTTTATAAGACCTGATCAGTCCGGCACAGGTCTCTGGAGTTATCTTGGCCAACTCCTCCAGGCAGATCTTCTCCAAGTTATCTAGGTTCTTTGGGTGTCTCATGTGGACTTTAATCTTGAGCTCCTTCCACAAGTTTTCAATTGGGTTAAGGTCAAGAGACTGACTAGGCCACTTGTTGTGATAGGCAATTCAGTATCACAATGGACATAGCGGTCAGAGCACATACAGTGATCTGACAATAACCAAAAATAATAGAACGAGCTCTGAGACGTGGGAACTCTGCAGACCGCAATCCCTAATCCTCTCCAAACAACACTAGAGGCAGCCGTGGATTGCGCCTAACTCTGCCTATGCAACTCGGCACAGCCTGAGAAACTAACTAGCCTGAAGATAGAAAATAAGCCTACCTTGCCTCAGAGAAATACCCCAAAGGAAAAGGCAGCCCCCCACATATAATGACTGTGAGTTAAGATGAAAAGACAAACGTAGGGATGAAATAGATTCAGCAAAGTGAGGCCCGACTTTCTTAACAGAGCGAGGATAGGAAAGATAACTTTGTGGTCTACACAAAACCCTAAAGAAAACCACGCAAAGGGGGAAAAAAGACCCTCCGTACCGAACTAACGGCACGGAGGTACACCCTTTGCGTCCCAGAGCTTCCAGCAAAACAATTAGACAAGCTGGACAGAAAAAATAGCAAACAAATAGCAAAGAAGAACTTAGCTATGCAGAGCAGCAGGCCACAGGAATGATCCAGGGAAAAACAAGTCCAACACTGGAACATTGACAGGAAGCATGGATCAAAGCATCAGGTGGAGTCAAGTAGAGAAGCACCCAACGACCTCACCAGATCACCCGAGGGAGGAAACTCAGAAGCCGCAGTACCACCTTCCTCCACAAACGGAAGCTCCCAGAGAGAATCAGCCGAAGTACCACTTGTGACCACAGGAGGGAGCTCTGCCACAGAATTCACAACAGCCACTGCAACACCTTGATTTTTTGCCTCTTGAACCAGGCCTTGGTTTTCTTGGCTGTGTGCTTTGGGTCGTTGTCTTGTTGGAAGATGAAATGACGACCCATCTTAAGATCCTTGATGGAGGAGCGGAGGTTCTTGGCCAAAATCTCCAGGTAGGCCGTGCTATCCATCTTCCTATGGATGCGGACCAGATGGCCAGGCCCCTTGGCTGAGAAACAGCCCCACAGCATGATGCTGCCACCACCATGCTTGACTGTAGGGATGGTATTCTTGGGGTCGTATGCAGTGCCATCCAGTCTCCAAACGTCACGTGTGTGGTTGGCACCAAAGATCTCGATCTTGGTCTCATCAGACCAGAGAACCTTGAACCAGTCAGTCTCAGAGTCCTCCAAGTGATCATGAGCAAACTGTAGACGAGCCTTGACATGACGCTTTGAAAGTAAAGGAACCTTACGGGCTCGTCTGGAACGGAGACCATTGCGGTGGAGTACGTTACTTATGGTATTGACTGAAACCAATGTCCCCACTGCCATGAGATCTTCCCGGAGCTCCTTCCTTGTTGTCCTTGGGTTAGCCTTGACTCTTCGGACAAGCCTGGCCTCGGCACGGGAGGAAACTTTCAAAGGCTGTCCAGGCCGTGGAAGGCTAACAGTAGTTCCATAAGCCTTCCACTTCCGGATGATGCTCCCAACAGTGGAGACAGGTAGGCCCAACTCCTTGGAAAGGGTTTTGTACCCCTTGCCAGCCTTGTGACCCTCCACGATCTTGTCTGTGATGGCCTTGGAATGCTCCTTTGTCTTTCCCATGTTGACCATGTATGAGTGCTGTTCACAAGTTTGGGGAGGGTCTTAAATAGTCAGAAAAGGCTGGAAAAAGAGATAATTAATCCAAACATGTGAAGCTCATTGTTCTTTGTGCCTGAACTACTTCTTAATACTTTAGGGGAACCAAACGGAATTCTGGTGGGTTGAGGGGTTGAATAATAAATGACCCTCTGAAAAGACTTTTCACAATTTAAAAAAAAAAAATAAACAAAGAAATAACATTCTTTTTTTGCTGCAGTGCATTTCACACTTCCAGGCAGATCTACAGTCCAAATGTCGCAATGGCAAGTTAATTCCAAATGTGTAAACCTGCTAAATCTGCAGGCGGTTGAATACTACTTGTAAGCACTGTATATACCTATTCTATGTGTACACATTTATTCTACCTATTCTACTGTAAGTTGTCAGTGTGATTTTACTGTATACCGCACTGAATTGCCGGCTTTTCTCGCTAACACCGCTGCGTATTTCTCGCAAGTCACACTGCTGGTCCGTGTGTAATCCGTATTTTTCGGGCCCCTATAGACTTGCATTGGCGATTTTTTTTTTTTTTGCGCAATACGGTGACAAACGCAGCATGCTGCGATTTTCTATGGCCTTAGAAAGCCGAATAATACGGATCAGTAAAATACGGCAGATAGGAGCTGGGGCATAGAGAATAATTGGGCCGTGTGGAATGCGTGTTTTACGGACGTATTTAATGCGCTCATACGTCCGTAAAACTCGCTAGTGTGAGGCCGGCCTTATGAGGTAGATTTCCTTATATCTATTAGATATAAGAGCTTGTGGTTCTCTATTGCCGCGCTCCTTATCTTTTCCTGCACCAGGACAAGGTAGTGTTGAGACCCGTTCCTTCTTTCCTCTTTAACCCCTTAGTGACCGAGCCAAATTTTTGAATTCTGACCAGTGTCACTTTATGTGGTAATAACTCTGCAACGCTTCAACAAATCCCAGTGATTTTGAGATTGTTTTTTCGTGACACATTCTACTTTATGATAATGGTAAATTTAGTTCAACATTTTTTGTGTTTATTTATACAAAAAATCAAAAATTTGAGAAAAATGTTAAAAAATTAGCAATTTTCTAAATTTGAATGATTATCCCTTTAATCCAGATAGTCATACAACAGCATACCATTAATAAATAACATTTCCCACATGTCTGCTTTACATCAGGACCATTTGTAAAATGTTATTTTATTTTGTTAGCATTTTAGGAGGTTTAAAAATGTAGCAGCAATTTTTCATTTTTTCAAAGAAATTTACAAAATTTATTTTTTTAGGGACTTATCCATGTTTGAAGTGACTTTAGGGGTCCCATATATTGGGAAACCCCCAAACGTGATACCATTTTAAAAACAGCACCCCTAAACATATTGAAAACTGCTGTCAGGTAGTTTATTAACCCTTCAGGTGCTTTACAGGAATTAATGCAAAGTGGTATGACAGAAATGAAAATGTGTATTTTTACCACCTAAATGTTGCTAACTTCTAAACAGATTACTACAGCCGTCAGACTCTAAGGCCGCTATTTGGTCATGAATTGCCATGGCAAACATCAGGACCGCAAAATCATGATCTGAGGGCACCAATTGGGATAAAGAGGAAGCCCCCACACTCTGTTAACCATTTATAATGATGTAGTCACTATTGACAGCAGCATCTAAGGGGTTAAACAGATTTAGAAGGTGCAAATACTGATCGTGGCTGGTGCAGCAAGTTGTCAGCTATAGTGTACAGCCGACAGATGATGGATTGTCATCTGTATGGGGATACTATTCTCTTATATCTAAGGTCAGTTAAAAGACGTATTGGCGGTCATTAAGGGGTTAAGGTGGTTTCTGCTTTCCACCTTAACAAGAATATTATCTTGCCTTCCTTTTGTCCTGCACCTTCTTATCTGAATAAGAAGGCTTCACATAAATTGGATGTTATCTGATCTGTACAATTCTATGTTTCAGCCACCACTCCTTTCAGACTGTGATTCTTTGTTTGTTATACCAGATTGCCCTTGCAGGGGCCTAGCCGCCTCTAAAATGACTTTTGCTCGTTCGATTAAAATGGCCATCATTCAGGCTTACAAAGGGACAAGGCTCCTCCTTTGAGGGTTAAGGCGCACTCTAATCGGGCAGTGGGAGCCTCCTGGCATTTTGCCACCAGGCATCGGTCTTGCAACTCTGAGGCAGCTAATTGGTCATCTATACATTCCTTCTTGAAATTTTACAGGGTTCACACCTTTGATTTGGCAGATGAAAGTTTTCCCACCCAAGTTCGTTTTCCCGCCCAAGGGAAAGCTTCCCCCAATGAAGCGACTGAGAAATAAAGATTTTTGATACTCACCATAAATTCTGTTTTTAGTTAGTCTTCATTGTGGACACAGCACTCATTGGTTGCTTAGTTGACGTGTTTTACTTTGTTTTTTTTTCTCTCAGGATGTAAGCGATTTGATGTCCTTAAATGTTTTTTGCTTCCTCAACTGCTTTCTCACTAAAATGAGGGAGCATGAGGCTAGCAGGCAAGTTATAGTCAGGAGAAGAGCCAATTTTCATTCAGAATTTAATAATCGTGTCAGCCGACAGGTGGCAGGAGACAATCACATGGTTCTCTGTGTTCCCTGATGAAGACTAATGAGAAACGGTTTTTATGGTGAGCACCAAAAATCTTTAATTTTCACCCACTTGTGGTTTGTTGATTACAAATACTGATGTAAAATACTGAACAAATACTAAATGTGTGAACGTGGCCTAAAAAGGATTGTACAAGGTTATAAATACAAGCCTTCTTTCTTTCAAAAACAGTGCTTTACCTGTCCACAGATTGTGCCTGGCACAGCAATAATGCAACCTTTTGAAATAAAGCAGTCACGTTTTTCTAGCCCCATACAACCCCTTTACAATGTTTATCATCTAGTGGCAAACTATCTAATTATGTAGCATGGATACCATATATATCACTTCACACCACACTTATACATACAGTTGTGTGAAAAAGTTTTTCCACCGTCCAGATTTCCAATTCATTTGCATGTTTGTCACACTTAAATGTTTCAGATCACCAAACAAATGTAAATATTAGACAATGATGACACAAGTAAACGCAAAATGCAATATTTAAATTAAGTTCTTTATTATTAAGGGAAAGATAAATCCAAACCTACAGGGCCCTGTGAGAAAAAGTGACCCCCCCCCCCTTTTAAAACATAAGTTAACTGGTTTATGACATCTTTGGGAAGCTGAATTCAAACTCCCTAGCCACATGCAGGCCTGATTACTGCTACACCTGTTCTCAATCAAGAAATCACTTAAATGGGACCTGGCTGACAAAGTGAAGTAAACAAAAAAAACCTCAAAAGCTAGACATCATGCTGGTATCCAAAGAAATTTTGGAACAAATGAGAAACAAGGTAATTGAGATCTATTAGTCTGGAAAAGGTTATAAAGCATTTTCTAAAGCTTTGGGACTCCAGTAAACCACACTGAGAGCCATAATCTACAAATGGCAAAAACATGGAACAGTGGTGAACCGTCCCATAAGTGGCCAGCCAACCAAAGTTACCCCAAGAGCACAATGGCGACTCATCCAAGAGGTCACAAAAGACCCCACAACAACAACCAAAGAATTGCAGGTCTCACTTGCCTCAGTTAAGGTCAGTGTTCATGACTCCACCATAAGAAAGAGACTAGGCAAAATTGGTCTGCATGGTAGAGTTCCAAGATGAAAACCGCTGCTTGGCAATGAGAACATAAAACCTTGTCTCAGTTTTGCCAGAAAACATCTTGCTGATCCCCAAGACTTTTGGGAGAATATTCTGTGGACTGAAGAAACAAAAGTTGAACTTTTTGGAAGGTGTATGTCCCATTACATCTGGCGTAGAAGTAACACAGCATTTCAGAAAAGGAACATCATACCAACAGTAAAATATGATGGTGGTAGTTTGATGGTCTGGGGCTGTTTTGCTGCCTCAGGATCTGGAAGACTTGCTGTGGTAAATGGAACCATGAATTCTGCTATCTACCAAAAAATCCTGAAGGAGAATGTCCGGCCATGTGTTCGTGACCTCAAGCTGAAGCACACTTGCGTTATCCAGCAGGACAATGATCCAAAACACACGAGCAAGTTCACCTCAGAATGACTTAAGAAAAATAAAATGAAGACTTTGTAGAGGCCTAGTCAAAGTCATGACTTTAATCCGATTGAGATGCTGTGACATGACCTTAAATAGACGGTTCATGATCGGAATCCCTCCAATATGGCTGAATTGCAACAAGTCTGCAAACACAAGTGGGTCAAAATTCCATTGTAAAATACTAATTGCCAGTTATCGCAAACACTTGGTTGCAGTTGTTGCTGCTAAGGGTGGCCCAACCAGTTATTAGGTTTAGGTGGCAATCGCTTTATCACACAGGGCCCTGTAGATTTGGATTTCTTTTTCCCTTAGTGATAGTAACATAGTAACATAGTTAGTAAGGCCGAAAAAAGACATTTGTCCATCGAGTTCAGCCTATATTCCATCATAATAAATCCCCAGATCTACGTCCTTCTACAGAACCTAATAATTGTATGTTACAATATTGTTCTGCTCCAGGAAGACATCCAGGCCTCTCTTGAACCCCTCGACTGAGTTCGCCATCACCACCTCCTCAGGCAAGCAATTCCAGATTCTCACTGCCCTAACAGTAAAGAATCCTCTTCTATGTTGGTGGAAAAACCTTCTCTCCTCCACACGTAAAGAATGCCCCCTTGTGCCCGTCACCTTCCTTGGTATAAACAGATCCTCAGCGAGATATTTGTATTGTCCCCTTATATACTTATACATGGTTATTAGATCGCCCCTCAGTCGTCTTTTTTCTAGACTAAATAATCCTAATTTCGCTAATCTATCTGGGTATTGTAGTTCTCCCATCCCCTTTATTAATTTTGTTGCCCTCCTTTGTACTCTCTAGTTCCATTATATCCTTCCTGAGCACCAGTGCCCAAAACTGCACACAGTACTCCATGTGCGGTCTAACTAGGGATTTGTACAGAGGCAGTATAATGCTCTCATCATGTGTATCCAGACCTCTCTTAATGCACCCCATGATCCTGTTTGCCTTGGCAGCTGCTGCCTGGCACTGGCTGCTCCAGGTAAGTTTATCATTAACTAGGATCCCCAAGTCCTTCTCCCTGTCAGATTTACCCAGTGGTTTCCCGTTCAGTGTGTAATGGTGATATTGATTCCTTCTTCCCATGTGTATAACCTTACATTTATCATTGTTAAACCTCATCTGCCACCTTTCAGCCCAAGTTTCCAACTTATCCAGATCCATTTGTAGCAGAACACTATCTTCTCTTGTATTAACTGCTATACATAGTTTTGTATCATCTGCAAATATCGATATTTTACTGTGTAAACCTTCTACCAGATCATTAATGAATATGTTGAAGAGAACAGGTCCCAATACCGACCCCTGCGGTACCCCACTGGTCACAGCGACCCAGTTAGAGACTATACCATTTATAACCACCCTCTGCTTTCTATCACTAAGCCAGTTACTAACCCATTTACACACATTTTCCCCCAGACCAAGCGTTCTCATTTTGTGTACCAACCTCTTGTGCGGCACGGTATCAAACGCTTTGGAAAAATCGAGATATACCACGTCCAATGACTCACCGTGGTCCAGTCTATAGCTTACCTCTTCATAAAAACTGATTAGATTGGTTTGACAGGAGCGATTTCTCATAAACCCATGCTGATATGGAGTTAAACAGTTATTCTCATTGAGATAATCCAGAATAACATCCTTCAGAAACCCTTCAAATATTTTACCAACAATAGAGGTTAGACTTACTGGCCTATAATTTCCAGGTTCACTTTTAGAGCCCTTTTTGAATATTGGCACCACATTTGCTATGCGCCAGTCCTGCGGAACAGACCCCGTCACTATAGAGTCCTTCATTTAAAAACTGCATTTTGTGTTGACTTGTATTATCTTTGTCTAATATTTAAATTTGTTTGGTGATGTGAATCACTTAAGTGTGACAAACATGCAAAATAATAGGAAATTAGGAAGGGGGCAAAAACTTTAAAAAAAACTGTATATACTGAAATATTTGTGCATTTATGTTTGTTACCCAATTTTGTTTTTGAAGCAGCCAATTTGCTGTTAACATCTGGTCCAAGCATTTGCTTTACATCAGCCACATAATAAACGAAGAGTCACAAATCAACAATTTGACTACTAACGAAGCGTGTTGTGTGCATACTATGTGTCATGCTGGGTTCCCATTGTACCAGCAATATTTTAACTACCAGATAAAATTAGATGGACCTTTCTTTTAACCAAATAAAAAAAAGGACAATACAGTGATTTTCCACAGTGTTTATTGGATCACATAATAGGATTAAACAAACTACAATAATAAAAAAAGGTCATTTAAAGGTAACATATCGCCATTAAAGGGCAGCCCAATGCTATAGTAACAGATTGTTAGAGGGCAGGAGGAGCTGAGCTGTAATATTGTTTTGCAGAGAAAGATTCACAATAACTTGAATCTTTGTTTGACATCCCTGTTTATTCGGGGTCCAGTGGGCGTACTCACTCACTGACTAGGACCGCCCACTGGACTCTTGTTTTACAGTATGATGCTGGCATTTCAGGCTGCTTGTTTAATGTGACAGATTCCCTTTAAAACAGGAACAGATCTATAGTGTAAGATGTAATTCTACATATAGAAATTTTCCAATATTTACCAGCTTTATCATGGCCACTAAATGTTTTATGGACAGAACAAATATACACATTAGATACCTGTGAGAATATAATAATCCATTCAAAGGGATAAATCTGGTATATAGAAGAAGCAGTGGATATACAGTAGCGGAAAACTCTTTATATATTATAAAATAATACAATTATAAAACAATATCTGTGTTTTTAAAGGCACAATATTCTTAAACCCATTTGTAGCAATTCCAGTTATCTTTAGATGTAAGGAACGAAGCAAAAAAGCAGTGAGAGCAGAATTTCTATCTAAACTTGCTTATATATGAAGCAGGGCCCCTTAAAAGCCATTATGGGATCCTAATTGGGGTTGTGATTGAGGAAAGTGTTGCCATTTGTCATCATGATTTATTGTCCTCTATTTATTTGGAGAGTGCAGAAGTTGAGGATCCATAAAATATTCATGTTAAATCGTGTTGTAGGTAACTCGTGGTACTTGGTCGGTGATCCTGAAGCTAAAACTACAGAAGTTAATTACTTATATGGACACCTCTCTATAAAGACCAAGATAAAAAGTGTAGTGTAGTAGAAATCATTGCGATAAAAGCTGAAATTTGCAGTCTTGCCGTCTGTGACACCACAGTCCATGGATGGAAATGAACACTGGAGGGCATTGGTCGTACGGTCTGCGTAGTTACGTAGTGCTTTAAAGTATACAGTGACTGTATGTGACATTCCCCTCCATAGTTTAAAAAAATTAGAAAATCTATCTATTAAAAGAGACCATTTTGCTTCTTGATATTTTGTTGCTTCCATTTGGGCAGTTGATAGAATTCGGCTTTGGGCATCCCAAATATATTTGCAAAGTCGCCATCAGACAAGTACATCTGTAAAAGGGAAATTTAACTTTTAACTTGTACAAAAATGTTTTTACCTATACACATACAAATACGCTCATGTATATGGATCCCGTCTACTTTTTAAATTGAAGTCTATGGTAAAAGGATTTAAACAAGTTTTCTGATTTTTGTATAAACAAAAAATAAAAGAACGGATCGGTTTGAAACAGAAACAAACGCTAGTACGAACCTAGCAGAATTATAACTGGCTATGAACTTTCACGTGTGCCAGATTTAGTGGATCTAGTGGATTGATGATCTGTAGTTGGTGATGTATGCCAGTCAGCAGCCCCATGTTCAGCACACTGTGATGCCCTGTGTAGTCTGTCATTTATTTTTATTATTGCCAGCAATACTTTCTTCAGCAATTTATGCTGTAATTGCTTTTTTTGTGGGATTGGACGAGGCAGGCTGGTGACACACGTCAATGAGATCCTGGGACACCCGTGACCCTGAGGACGGCTCACTGGTTCTCCTTCCTTTGACCACATCTGGTAGATTTGTAAATGTAGAGATGTAGACTGTCTTACCCTGAAGATAACAAACTTGTCATGTGAATACTGTCTTGTGTTTTTTTTTGTGTAAAAGTGGTGTGTGTGTTATGTAATGTATTGTGGCAATGTACAGCATGTGAAGTGTTAAGTAGAGTATAGTATAGGACAAGCGTAGGATAGCGTAAGTATGGCTTATTGCTAAACCACCTACTGTATAAGACACTGGATAAGGATAATAGGTTTATCATATGAGAAAGGAAGAACTTAAAGAAAGAACTAGCGCAGTGGGTGGGCACCAGTGTTAATAAAAAGGGAAGAGGAGTTAGGAGGTGTTAGCAGAAGTGCAGTATCAGGTAAAAGTTTGGATGCTGTGGGAATGTGTCAACCGTTCGAGGCAGTATGAGGCCAAACTGGAATCCATTATGGACATTTCTGTAACGTTTGGAGCCTAGGCCTTGGGCCAGGTACCAAGGAGCGGGCCTGATCTTCTGACATCTCGAGGTCGGTGGACGTGGAATTACGTGAGGGGCAGATGGCCAGTCCCAGGGGCACTACTGAAGTAAACAAGAACTCTCTGAAGCTGACAGTCAGCAGGCTTAGGGATAGTCAAGAACCAGCAAGTGACAGGGCTGAAGAGGTATTGTGGTAAGGAGGAAATGTGAATTACTGTGCCCTATGCCACATGTCACCACCTGATGAAGTTATACTGACCAGTAAATGTTCGCCTGTTATAAACAACTTGGTGTCCCCTGAGTTGTGTGTGGCGGCTCCCGAGGACAAAACCTGGAGGCAGCGGAGGCCTGTGGCCTACAAGTGAGCGTGATGCACCCCACACCTTACAACACACAGGGACGGGGACACCGAGGACACAGAGGACCTGTCTCCAGATCTAAATAGACCAGTTTTAAGACAGTATTGAATAATGTGAACAGTATTTGATTCATTATAGTCTTCATCCATTACGAGCTAATTTTCTGTTATCTCTGTTGCTTCTTATGTAGAGCACAGCAGTGGAGATGAGTTTGACATCGACTGCTGTGCTCTGCATAGGTAGCGACTAATGATGAGCGAGTATACTCGTTGCTCGGGTCTCCCCGAGTACGCTCGGGTGGTCTCTGCGTATTTTGTAGTGTTCGGAGAATTAGTTTTCATCGCCTCAGTTGCATGCTTTACGGCTGCTAGACAGGCTGAATACATGTGAGGAATGCCTGTTTCTTAGGGAATTCCCACATGTATTCAGGCTGTCCAGCAGCCGTAAATCATGCAGCTGAGCCGAGGAAAACTAAATCGAGTATGCTCGCTCATCACTAGTAGCAACGGAAAAAACAAGGCTCACTTCAGTACACTGAGATGCAGCCAATGACAAAATCATTTTGCCTGTGGCTCTACTTATGTATCTCTAGGTGGGCTCTCATTGCACACAGGATGGCCTCGATCACAGTGCAGGTTGGAGAGTTTTTGCTCCCCAATAGACTGTGGTGCATGGGAAAATCACTAGCTCGACCCCCCCATGCTCTGACACTGTTTCCCAACATAGGGTGCACTGCTTGCTTAAATTTAGAACACACTTCTTACCTCTTTTTTGGTCGGATCTACACCTTCAGGTAAATCTTCAGCAATTTTGTTAAGAAGCAGACTCTTGTCAAAGACCTGATTTCCACTGCTCGGTGTTACTATTTCTACTTTAGGGGGCTTCTGGCTTGGTGCTTGATTTCCATTAGTATTGGCATGATTGCTGTTGCTCTGCGGCAGGCCACCATTGCTATGTGACTGATATGTAGGAACATTTATGTTGTTGTTCTCTGTCTTGGTTGGGGCAACAGACTGATTTGTGCCTTTCAGATTTGTGTTTTGTAAGTCCTAAAATGGTAAAAGTTAAATGAATACAATATAAATATAGATTCCATAGAAGGACTGGATTTCTATTAGGAAAATAAGGCAGACAAGGTAGAGCTGAGCATTTATAAGAACTCGTCACGTTAAATATGGTGTCTGGACTGCAGGCAACATGTTATAGAGCAGAAGTAACTCTACACATTGACATAATGGGAAAAAGTCTGTATAACTGGTATTTAATATATTTATTTAGATGAATTTATATCGCTTCTCTTCTTAATTTAGGAGACTAGTAGACTGTCAATAGGCACACCCCTGCGTAAAACATGATTAAAACACACAGGCCCCGATTTATTTTTATGCCATAAAAGTGATATAAAAGCTTTCAAAAGTTGCAAAAACATTGTTGAAAAACAAGTTTTCATGCCAGTTTCTCTCAGCTCTGCCAAAATGGGGGGACTGGGGATATGACAACACAGCTCATCTAATTCATAGCGAGTTGTGGCATTTCCTACACCAAAAGTCTCACTCCAGTACCTGACTGGAGTAAGATTTCTGACATGATGCACAGAGGCACGCGCCATTGACAAACGCTGCAGATTCATGAAGAAAAGGCGGACACTTCTTCATGAGGAGCGTCTGACTCCACCACACTCAATTATCAAGACCGTTGAGAAAATCACCGGTCTTGATAAATCAGGGCAATAACTCCTTCAGAAACTTTGCTGCCAAGCACTTTTTCTGTAGGTATTCACATAAAAAAATATTCAATAGCATTATATCCTGATTATTGCATTTAACGTACAGTCGCTCAGCGTCTTTAAGCTCACCGTGGGTATGAGTATTCGTATAATTACATCCACTTTGCTTGAACTACAGTATTAGGCTGCCGTCACACTAGCAGGATTTGGTCAGTATTTTACATCAGTATTTGTCAGCCAAAACCAGGAGTGGGTGATAAATGCAGAAGTGATGCATATGTTTCTATTATACTTTTCCTCTAATTGTTCCACTCCTGGTTTTGGCTACAAATACTGATGTAAAATACTGACCACATACTGCTAGTGTGACGGCAGCCTTAAACGCAGCGGGGAAAAAAATGCAGCATTTACGCTTTGTAGAAACAGGTTATCAAAGGAGAACAAATTGTACAAAAAACTAAAAGGTCAAGCACAAATATAAATAGGGATCATAAAAGAAAAAGGCGCAATAAAGACCAATAAGATAAATATAGTCAATAATATATAGTCAACAGAATTTTATTAATAATATTGAATAATAAAACAAAAATTAATAAAAGCTGAGTCAGGTAGTGGAGCTCGTAACACATATAATAATGGATATATTAAAAATATCACTATGCCTCTGGTAGGTTTATAAAGTATTGCATAATGCCCAAAATTGATCAATATATAAACAACATGATAGCACCTTAGAAATACAACATATGTCAAAGAAACCAGTGAAAATAAATTACATTGACAGCTAATTAAAATAATGTATATACCGTAATATAAGTGTGCAAAAAAGTGTGATTCCTAAAACACATACACTGCAGCAAAAAGCTGTGTAATCAGATGAAGTAAAATATAAAGTGCAAACAGTGCTGAGCGGTTAATATGACAATGTTAGCAGCCAATGCGCTAGTAAAAAAGATAAGGTGCGTCACAATAATATATTAAAACATCTCAGTAGGGCATTATTTCCCTAAGGGAAACGTGCTGCCAGGTTTCGGCGCTGTGCCATCTTCCGAGGGGCGTGTTTTACCGGAAGAAGGCACAGGGCCAAAACGCGCATAGGGGACCTGGCAGCACATTTCCCTTAGGTAAATAATGCCCTACTGAGATGTTTTAATATATTATTAACATATTAATATATATATATTAATATTATTGACGCATCTTATCTTTTTTATTAGCGCATTTGCTGCACTTTTTTTGCACATATATTTTGCACACTTATTTTTACACTTATATACGTTATTTTAATTAGCTGTCACTGTAATTTATTTTCACTGGTTTCTTTGACATATGTTGTATTTTTAAGATGCTATCATGTTATTTATATGTTGATCAATTTTGGACATTATGCAATACTTTATAAACCTACCAGGGGCATAGTGATATAATAATGGGTATATTAAATATATGTGTTACGTGCTCCAATACCTGACTCCGCTTTTAGTCATTTTTGTTTGATTATTCAATATTATTAATAAAATTCTGTTTTATTGACTATATTTATCTTATTGGTCTTTGTAGAAACATGGCCTAATGCCTCATCTGGGAAGACAATCCAGCAGACTTACCACACTGATCTGGGAAATAGCAGAGACCTCACCCAGGTTCTTCTTCATGTCTTCATAGGATAAGTCAGACTGTTGGGAAAAGAACATTTCCATTTTAATTAGAAAATAGCTAAGGGAAACTAATATATTTGAATGTTTTGATAGGCTTTATTACTCATTTTTCCATTAACTATTGCCACATGTGTCACACTTACTTTCTAAAAATTCTTATTGACAAATGGTGAACTTTTTGGGTTACATTTCCCTGATCACATACCATCAATCATCATAATAAATGATAGCTGTTGTGTTGACCTATTTTCCTTCTCTCCATGTAGAGAACCCAACCCATGGTAGCTCCCAATTTTCCATTTATTATTAGTGCTTTGTGTCATCTGTTTTTACTTTATTTTACACCCTTGTTGCTTGTTTTTCTCTTCTCAATTTTTTACTTTTGCATCCATTGACTTTTATCAAAGAATCAGGTAACAGATGGAACTCTGAAGTTCAAAGTCAGTCTTCAGTTTTCATCTGTTCTTGGATCCCCGTAGACTAAATAATACACAAATTGCAAATATGGCATGCTCTTAGATTTGATTCCACTTTATACAGTGATGCAACTTGAAGACCGTGGGACTTAATTCAAAATTTTCAACAGGGGACCTTTTAGTCTCCATAGGCTTCAGGTGTGACACAGTGACTAGGGACGGTGGGCGTTTAACTGATCCCTCAAACTAGGGGGCATCCTAGTTTATCCCTGTCCCCCAGAAGGTGGAGATGCCAGGGTCACGTACCTTGCTATGCTCCTATCTTAGTCCTTATCTGTCCCTCCCCCACACAGCGAGGTGTGAGGCTGAAATGTATAGGATTACACTAACTAGACAGACAAAGGAAGACAGGGAGAAAAGAAAACTACTACAATCATACAAATACACTCACAAAACAACAGAGTGGAACGCAGGGGAGTGATAGGTAGCCAAAACCATAGGAGAGGATGAGGATAAGCACTCAAACCAACTCCACGCAGCAAAGAACAAAAACTACAAACACTGAACTCTCTCCTCCAACTCCAAACCAGGCAGAATGAACTAGCACGGGCAATTCCCAAGTGCAAGTGGTGAGCATATATAGAGGGGAGTGGCAAACACAGAACAGCTGATACAATTAAGAATGAAGAGCTCAAGGAGATTAACTGAATTGATTAACCCCTGCAATGACACAGCAAGGAAAAACTGCACTTTTTTAACAGGTTGGTGAAGCAGTTCTAATAACCCATTATAGTTATGTCCCAGACTGTACAACTACATGAAATCTAATATAAAACCATGATGGAATATGTTCTGCTCCAAATGTAGCTTTAGATTGTATTATATTCTGTAGTTGCTATTGTGGCTGGGTCTCATTATTGTGCCAGACTGTGGACCCACCAGAAAACGCTCTAGTTCTCTTCTTGATCAATTTCACTCTAATGATAGAAGCACTATCAAACACCATATTGTCTCTAGGATATATACTATGGTCCTAGTTCATCAAGACTGGTATTTTTTACCCAGGTCTCGATGAGGAGGTGTGCTGGAGTCAGATGATCTTAAGTCATTAAGAGGCACATGCTTCTTAATGAGTCAGGAGCATCTTAAACATGGAATACACCTCTGTTTGTGCCTCGCCACAAATCTTACTCCATTTTCCAAATTAGATGAGCCGGGTTGCCAAGCTCTGTCTGCTTTTTCAGAGCTGTTGTAAAATGGCTTGAAATTGCCAAAAATTGCAAAATCTTAGAGCAGCTTCACATTGTGCCCAAATTTTGTGATCTTTCGATGCTTTTTACACCAGAATTTTGGCATAAAAGCTTTGATTAATTGATCCCTGAATTCTTCTAAGCCAGCACTAAATCCTATTATTTTCCTAGGGCCATTCATAGTGTTCACTGTCAGGTGTATTTATATCTTCGATCCTACGCCTGCTTTCATATTAACCTTAAACAAAATTTACTGAAAGTCAATGCACCTTTAGTATCTCATTAATCGAAAAAAAACAATAACTTAACATCAGATACAATCTATGACTGTAGAGAAACTGATCTTACACTCCATTTGTGAGAATCCCAAGCACTGAACCAGCCGGTGAAGGTAGGAGGCTCATGTCCTTGCTTTACTATAACTATTGGAGTTGATAAGTCTCGGCCGGCGGGATGAGATTTCAGGTATTCTTTTGTAGAGTTAATGGATTCATTCTTCTCATACTCATTTGCTGACTTGCCAATCCAAAGGAAAAGCTGAAGTAAACAATAAGAAATAAATATTTTTAAGGTCAGCTGTAAAAAGGCATTTTAGTCTGTTCTAGTAATCTCCACAATCAATGTGAACAACTTGACAAAATTCCCATTGAAGCTGATAGTAAAGTCTGTTGGTGCTTTCAGTTTGGCTGAGTTACTATTCCTATCTGTACATGAAGTGGTGAAATGTGAAGTTTGTGAGTCCCAACTGAAATCTCCAAAAGGGACCCCAACTATCATGGGTCTGTAATAGTATTCGTCTTCTCTGTGCTGAAGAGATTTTTGGGCCCCTCCAGGCTCCAGAGGAGCATCTGCAACCCCTGCACCCACTACAGTGTCGACCTGTGTACAACTACTTGTTATATGTACGTGCTATGTACCGGGAAACACTTCTGTATTTTTGTTTGTATTTTTATATCAGAGCTTCTCAAATTGTAAGGTGGCAGGTGAGGAACATCTGCAGGGACAGGTATAGCAGAAGTTATGATATGCTGCACACGTCTTTTACAGGATGCACCAACTTCTGATTTAGCAACAAAATTACCTCATTCTAATATTATACTGGGAGACAAATGAGAGATAAATCAAATAATCTTTAATTCTGTCATTGACTTTGATCAATGGTGAAGCTAAGACATCGCCAAGCTCTGGCTGGTAAACCTTGTTTTGTCCTTCTACCACCACCATTCCCTGAAGGCCCATTTAGACAGGCTACGAAACAAGGAACAAGTGTTACCAATTGTAGACCCATTTAAACAGGCTGGCAGACACCCAATGGATGAACAAAATGAAGTCTTAAACATCTTCATTCTTGGCAGCACGCAAATAGTACATGTGCTACCGATGATAGAAAACAGAAAATTTATATTAAAGGGGTTGTCCGGCCTTAGGCTACAAGTATGCACTCATTCAATATGACAGCGCGCTGTGAGGATTCTCTGGTGTCGGCGCTGGGTGCGGAAGGTGCGTGACCGCAAGTATGTGATTTGCATACATGTAGTCGCATGCCGACTAGACATGTGTGGCCTCTCTCAATGCAAGTGTATTGAATGAGGGCTGACACAGTCTAGTTAGAATGTGGCTGGAAGTATGGAGATCGAATACTTGTGGTCACACTACCGCCTGCTTCTGGCATGGACAATGGATTACACAACCCCTGATCAGCTAGCGGTAAACTAAGCACTAGACTGTGACCAAAAGGGCATTCTATCTACTTACAATGGCCTTGCTCATCTACCATCTTGAGTAAATTTCTAGTTTGTAGAGAAGGTATTCATAAAGAAGCAAAACCCAATATATCCTGAGATGCATGGCACGAGCTGTTAGACAGACATGCAAAATAAGTTTACATCTGGCAAATGCTATCTGACACGTCAAGTCAACGTTTATATTTTTATTATTGCGATAAATTGTCTACCATAACAGAATTCAAGAATAGCTAATAGTAGGCACATCAGTTTTTGAAAGAATTCCTCTGCTGGTTGCTTTGGTTTTAGCGTATATAATAATTTCTTTGTTTCTTTCTGCTCTGTCAGACATGACATACCTCTTCCCAAGTATCAAGTAACATCACATCATCTTCATCAAGGTCACTCTGGTCGAAATCTACCACTTCCGTCATAATGAAACGACCAGTTTGATTGGAGCACTCAAAGAGTCGGGGCTTGTACTGCACTACAGTCTCCTGGAATCTGCACAGAATATTAGAGATCAAACTTAGCAAAGGCCAATTAGTAGCAATTCATAAAATAGAGCGGTAATTTAGTTCTGTAATAATCTCTTACAGCTTCAAAATATTTTTTAAATGTTTCTATTCTATTTTGGAAAAAGAAAATAGCAAAACATAGAAAGTAAAAAACAAAAGTAAAAAAAGCAATATATTGCATTTATTATCTCCTAATTGATTCCTACACGTAAATAATTTTTTTGCTCTATGGGAACAGTTTTAATGAAAACTACTTACAGAGTTGCTTAAGGTTGCATTTAGGAAGTAAATGAACATTAAATGAACATAGCCTTTAAAACATAATATATTTCTACATTTAAAATGCTTACTGTGTGAAAACAGGGACGATTATTGGGGGAATATTAATCCTTGAAAATGATTGGAGATCAGCTACAGAACCAGACATAGCCTCATACATTTGGTTATGTTGTGTGGGGTACTATAGTGAAACGCTGTGGCTATTTTGTTTTGTAGACTTTTGGGTGAAGCCAAGGGATCAAACCATCAACCAATAGCCACTTGTTAGCCAACGTTACATTTTCGAAATACTTCTTTATATATATATAGTAATCTAATTGCACCTGCCTCTTATCGCTGGAATATGATGATTTTCCACCCAGAGCCACCCAGAATTCAGCAGGCTCTTGACCCTCCAGGATGGTTTGCTTATCTTTGTTGGAGATAATATTTGCCACCGTCTTTGCCATTTCCCTCTCATCTCCACTGCAGCCCTGAGGGATAAAGTACAGTTACAAGGATATGAAAAACTGACCATACAACCATGCCATAAGGTCGATGTGGAAAGTGAAGTCTATACTGACCTTTCCACACCACAGGTAGCACACGTTGTCCTTCTTCAGTACAAATACATCATTGGAATTCAGAGAAGCAGCTCTGGCCGGGACCTCGGTGGCCTTCGTGTTGTATTCATCGGTTCCCCTGACCTGAAACAGTCGGATTGCAGGCACCGGTTCTGTATTTCCACTGCGACTGGTTCCTCCCTATTACACCAATCAAAATGTGCTTGATATGAAATGACATAGTACATTATTATGTCTCTAAAAATCTACCAATATCTTTGTGTTACAAAACAAAAAGTAGGCCTTCATACCTCCAGCTCCCTGTGTACCTGCACAGACTGCACATATGGTATATCTCCCTTTACGTGGTCCACAAATGAAAAGAAGGCCACCTCCTTTCATTGTTTCATGGTCCATTTCTGTTGCTCATGTGGCCATTCCTTGGGGCTTTTGTGGTGGATAAGGGTTAATATGGGCAACCTGATTGGTCAGTGGCTACACAGCCCAATATGCATACGTGTTCTAACACCTTTCTATTATCATTTTTAGCATTTCTGCTATAATTGCTCATCTGTGGGTTTGAATCATACTGGCCTATCTATCATCAGATATGACACATTTGAATCATACTGGTTCACGATTTTCACAAGTTGCAATTTCTTGGGCCATTTTTGGTAAAACATTTTTATTTATTGCATCCTATGGTCATCTAAACAGTGCGTGCATTAAATTATTTACCCATCGCTGGCTTGGGCTGTGTCCAGTGCTGCTCCATTATCTCATGCATCTTATACCCACAGTTTTAACCAGCAGACTCTCACAGTGTCTTTTGTGTGGACCAGAAGTCACTTTCTAAATGTAAGTCCATGAAACTCAGAGCAGGGTGGTCAAAGGATCATTATTCTGCTGTGCAAAGCAGGCAAGCCAGAGCTGTGGACAAATGATGTTGTAGAGGGCCGGAGCTGCGCTGGAAATGGCAGAAGACAGAAACCGGGAAGTAATTTAATGCGTTCACTGTTCACATATAACTGAGGGCTAAGAGAAGGTGCAATAAAAATATACTACTGGAGTGGTCCTATAACCACTCTCGTGCCTCCCCTTGAAAGTAGGACATTGAAAGTCCTCGAAAGCAGCGACCATGGAGATGATATAATACACAACAGAGGACAATATTACCTCATAGATAATCATCTTTCCTTTAAAAATGGCCTGGAAGTGTTTTGGCTCTTTTCCCATGGTCACCCGTATTTGTACGGGCTGATCTTGGTATTTGCGGTCCAGCTCTACAGCATGAAAGGCGCATGCTGTGATCTCATCTTGTGTGGCATGGCGGCCCTGCCAGTATGAAACAAAATATTATTATAAATAAAAGACAGAGCATTAAAATACGATCATACCGGCAAATGACACTATAACTCAGCAATGTGGATAAATGAACATTAAAGGTGTTGCACCAAGTTAATAAGTTATCCTGTATTGATTTGATAGAGGATAATTAATTGATCCTCTGGGGTCTAATAGAACCCCAGAATGGGACCCCACCAAGTCCCTACCAAGACCCAGAATAAGGTTATGAAGAGCTGTGTGGTAAACGAGCACAAGTCAATGATGTACACATCGGCTTTATTAATTCTCTGCCAGAGATAGCCAAATTCTGAATACTCGGTGGGGGTCCTAGCGGATGGGACCACTGCTGTCAAAATGTTCAATCACTATATAGGGGGATAAGTTACTGGCACGGCACAACTCTTTAAAGAGGACCTAAACAATCGGCATGTCTAATTTAGTAAATTCTTGAATTTCTTATAAAACAACAGTTCGGAAGAATCTTTTCTTACAACTTTGTATTGTGCCATCTCTCCGTTATTCCTCTGGGAAAAGACAACAAAGGACTCATGATCAGAGTTTCTTTTAGTCACTTTTCTTTTTTTGTCTTGTGGTATTTATTGTCGTTTTTCCGTCAAATTCTTGAAAATGGTGCACATGGGTACATGAATTTTTTTTCACACAATCAAAAAAGGTTCTTTATTTTTATATTTCACCTACTTAGTGCCAAAAGTCACATGGTCCCTTAAAATGTCACATGCAATCTAAGGCAGTGTTCACACATTCTACTAGTACTTGGTCAGTATTTTACCTCAGTATTTGTAAGCCAAAACCAAAAACTTACAAATACGGAGGTGAAATACTGAACATGTGAACAAGGCCTAACATTAGAGCAAAAAATTCTGGAGTTCAAAATCACTCCAGGGAGACACTGAAGAACATTTCCATAAAAAATGTGCAACTTTTTAAAAATTCGCAAATAATGACTCCATGGCAAACATCTGGATTACAAAAACCAGACCTACAATGGCAAATAAAAAAAAACAGCAACAAGTTGAACATAGAATTTAAAACAGTCACAACTTAGAAGAATTGAGAGCAAAACTGTAAAACATTGGCAAAAATGCAGTTGTTAGTATGAAAAAAATTAGCAAAAAAATGTGTAGCAGCACAACTCTTTGACAAGTGGAACAGTTACAATGAGTTGTCAATGTATTTACACTTGTCCAGGAATAATAAAAGGAAAAGCAAAATGCAAAGTCCTAAGAAAAAGAGAAAAAGATGCTGCCACTTACCAGCCACATGTACAACAGATAATTTGGTTTCCCTGATTTGATGTATGTGTACAGCACCAGATAACAATCTCCTCCATAGAATCTCCCATATGTTTTTGGATCAACTGCTTTCAGCTCCAGATTTTCAATTCTCCAAATCTATAAAAAAAAAGAGTACAAAACTTAAATTAATTTACAGAATGATCATTCATGTGAATTATTCCCTGGAAGTGAATTTTAAGTTCATAAATTTTACAGACAGGAGCAAATGATAGGAGCTCTTTCTTTCTTTCGTTGGGAGGACCTGTGTCCATTTTTAACGTCAGTATGGCATCTGTTTTTCTCATATACAAAAACATAATTCCACTCTTCTCCTACACATTAAACAGTAACATAAGGAGAGCACTCTGATGACATATGGGTGACATCCATGTACTGTTCATTTTTATTATAGACCCAGTGATTTTTAATGGGTGATTTTGATTCGCAAAATGTTTCCATTTCTTTTTGCTTACAATTGGTCTTCAAACCAATAGACATCGGAGAGTATGCCCTTTGACTACAATGGGTATATGTTCATTCTGTGAAAGACTCAGAACACATACATGAAACACGGTTGTCTAAACGAGGCCTTAAAGTCTATTTAAAATCTATTTAAACCTATAATAAGAATTGTATTAGTCCAATTATGCTTAAAAAGATTTGCAAATAGTGTAGGAAAAGTGGTTGTCTTGGACTTTAACACTGAAGGCTTATCCTTGGGATAGGTCATCATGGTCAGATCAGTGGGGATTGGACAAATGGCACCCTCACCAATCAGCTGTTCCCGGGTGCAAGCAATGGCAAGAACTGCTCAGTTGTGGAGTACCAGTCCACAGCCAGAATAACGATGGTAGAGCTTTGAAATAATGCAACTTAGTAGTACTGGCTGCTGCAGGCATCGGGAAGGGCTGATCGACGGGAGTCTGGGTGTCATACACCGACCAATCAGATACGGATGACCTATCCTAAGGATAATGTGGCACCCCAGGAGTCCGGTTGCCACAATGGCATTGCCTTCCTCACAGGGGGGGTGATGTCATGCCTGGAGGTAAGAAGGGATCCACTTAGCAGGTAACACAAACATACAACACCTTCCTAACTCCACACCAAAAGGGGGAGCTTAAAACCCGGTTTCAGGGTAGCTTCCCTGTAAGTTCTGGTCTCGAAGCGACATTAGAGAGTTCAGTGTGAGACAGTGAAGGGAGAGGAGGCATGTGAGGAGAGAGACTGGGAGAAGAGCTGTGACTGAGCTCTTCCCAGGATTAAGCGCAAAAGAAACCGGTCACCGGAGTCCGTGGTTACACGGGTACTAAAGGCCCAGCAGCTAGAACCGGAGGGCAGGAGATTGCAGGTCTCCTGGCCCATCTGACACCTGGAGGCACCACAGCAAGTCAGGAACCTGGGGCTGCCAGTGAGAAGACCGTGCCCATGAAAGGTCCATGCTGTCAACCATACGGGTTAGGAGAAACAGACACTGAGAAGAACTTGGGTAAAGCTTCAGGCAGCAAGGGACAGAGAATTCAGCGCTGAAGGAAGGCCTCCGAACCCACCTGGCTAGGTGGATCCCAAGCTACTCCCAGGCTGCCTGGACCGCATTAACACCTGTAACCTGTGCCTTGGACTGCACCTGCAATTTCACCAGTAAAAGGTAAAGGAAACTGCAATACCTGTGTCCTCCAATTATTTTCTGCACCCTCAGTCCTGCACCCTACTATCTATCATCCCTTACCAACTGCACAGGTAGCCCTGGGAACTAAGCTCTACCTGTGGGGAGCTATATCAACTCTGCTGCAACACCATCAGCCCCAGTGGTTCCTTTAAGCAGCGTCGGCTATCCCTGGCCGAGCATCACAGGTGGCGTCACAAATATTTCTCCATAGTCTTTATTTGCCACTACACTTCATCCCCTTTAATTGGACGCCCAGGTCCACGGACCGGGTCACCGCTGCCGTGACCTTCCCCTTTAAGTACCGCCAGACCCAGCCCGAGTACCCCACGGTCCTAGCGGGTGCTCCAATAGCCCATCAGTGTTAAAGTCTCAGACAATCCTGTTAAAAATTCTCAATAAGTTTTCTGTACAGCTCCTATCCAGCCCTATATGTTTACATGGTAACAGACTAATAAACCCTGTGTCATCTGAACTGGCGATTCTAGTTGGTGTGAATCAATTCACAGGACTCTGCCCATCGGCCATGTCAGTAACCTGTGGTCAATTGATGGGAGCGACATCATCTGCGCTTTTCCTTTCAATTAGCCAACACGACATGCATGTTATGCTGCAACAATGATGTTGCGCCAGGCCGGCTAATTAAAAGAATTTAAAACATTTATTTGAGTAATCAGAATTTTACAAAAATTTGCAGATTTTTTGTATTCCGCATTGTGAAAATTCAGCAAAATGGTGGCTAGCTGAGGCCGCCATCTTGCTGAACAGTAGAGGACTGGTAAAAAAAGGTTAAAAAGAAAACAAAAACATACTCACCTCACCGCTCACCTTTCTACCCCGCCACTGCTCCCTGCACACTGTCCTGTCCTCTAAGCCTCTGTTGTACCTCATTTTCCCACTCGGGGTTCACAGTAGGCCAGATTAGGCTCTGGAGTCCACTGCACATGCTCCGGGGCTTACTTGAGGCCAGATGTCTCAGCCTATAGGGAACATCAGACTACTTCTTTCGGGCACAGACCCTGGAGGGTGACCGCACATACATAGTTAACTCTGGGGCCTGCTCATGGTCAGAAGCCCCCACCTAGTGTTAACACTGGGCTGTAGATACGACACAATGGAGACATAAAGGACCGGACAGCGGACAGGGAGCAGCTGGAGAGGTGAGCATAAGTATTTTCTTAATTTTTACATCTTTCGTTTATTATGTTCTGGCAAATTTTGTCAGATCCGCTCATCTCTAGTAACAAGTGCTGTATAGTTGGAAGTGAATATCATCATAGTACTGTGTTCGGCTAAAAAGTTGGACACCACGCAAAAGAGGTCAAACATTTTATACTTAGACTGTTCAGAAAAATTTGTAGATTTATCAGTAAAATGTCTGACATCATTTTTTGGCTATACAGACAGAGGCCGTCAGAGAGAAGAACAACCTAAGGCTTCTTTGATGCCTGTGGAAAACATTATCTACTCACCTCCACATTCCCTGAAGCATCATCCACCATCCGCTGTTCTGCTGCTAAGTCAGGTCTGGCATACAGCTCATTAATGTCAAATTTCACTTGATCCACCTTAGCTAAACAGAGCAGAGTTTTAATTAAAGCTCACAATCCATCACAGAGGAGTCCAAACTATTCAGTGTATGATCCCTCTTATCTTTATCAGAAATAGCCAGATATTTCACTGACATTGGTAAAATCCAGCAATACTAATGTAATTTTTAGTCTGATAACAAGAGTTTGTTTTCCCTCCCTTTACACAGCTCGATTCTCTCACCAATTATCTAATCTGAACGCATTTAACAGATTCTATGGTCAGGGTAATTAAATGGCTGAGCTTAGACCCATTGACCATCATTGCTGTTAACCATCTCTTTTATTATATTCTTCAATACCAGATAAATGTGAAGGCTTCTTACCAATCTTGCCCACGTTGTGGGTTTTTCCAAGTCCTTGCGTCTCTCCAAAATGTTTCCAATTCTGGAAAAGCTGTTTAAACATGGTTGACTCAGCTCCGTCATTCACCACCTCCACATTAGTTGTAGCCGGATATCCTTTGCCCTGTATGAAACCCTACAAACAAGGCATATTAAAAAAAAAACATTAAGATTAATTAGAAAACGGCAATCAGAAGCTCTAAGTCTTACCAGGGAAATAAATAGATGACTCTCAATAGATGGAAACACATTGAGAAAGAACCGCTAAACCCAGATGAAATTAACGTCTGGCTTAAAATAGGGCAAGAAAAAAGGATTTATTCAAAACAATTAAAATAATCAGCAGCTAAGTGATAAGAACCATACATACTGCCATATAGTACCAAATATGCGAAGTATCCAAATAATTCAATTAAAATGCTTACAAATGTGAGTCCCTTATGGGGAGAGTGAGTTACACAATGCACATAAAGTACTGTGAAATATGTTGGCACCATAGAAGCAAGCCTAATCAATAAATACAAATAATATAGTTTCCACGTAATACTGCAATTCAGTTCTTAAATAAATGTTCCATACACTGCTAAGTACTGCGTGATTTGATTTTACCCAAGGGGGCTTTTAGTAAATAAGGACATAAGACAAATGTCCAGCTTACAGCCCACCCTATAAGTATCTGTAAAGTCGACGGTCACACCACTATAAAAGTCTGGCCATATCGTCAGAGAATTCAATCCACACTGTAAGGCTGAACCAATTCCAAGGGCCACAGTAAGATGTAAATAGTTATTAAGATCCGAGACATTTACGGCATAGTGAAAGTATATACCATAAATATGTGATGTCATTAATGAGTGGTGTTGGCTCCACTTCCAGGACTCTGACATCTAACTGCGGTATGGACAACACTTTCTTCAGCTCACACTCTAGAAGGACACCATGCATGGGGCTCTCTTTATCTTAGTTTCTGTGATTTGCTGAAATTACCGTGCTTCACTACTACAAGTACTCCAGTTGATAGCCGCATACATGGATGCCAACTCTCCACTTCATCTACTCATCACTGAGAACCACAAGGGTCACGTGACCCCATTCTACAGATAAGTAAGAGAACCAAGGATGGCCAGACAAAGCACCATTACTCACGCCGGCTTCCACAAAGCACCATTACTCAGGCTAGCTTCCACAAAGCACCATTACTCAGGCTAGCTTCCACAATGCACCATTACTCAGGCTAGCTTCCACAAAGCACCATTACTCAGGCCGGCTTCCACAAAGCACCATTACTCAGACTGGCTTCCACAAAGCACCATTACTCAGGATAGCTTCCACAATGCACCATTACTCAGGCTAGCTTCCACAATGCACCATTACTCAGGCCGGCTTCCACAAAGCACCATTACTCAGGCCGGCTTCCACAAAGCACCATTACTCAGACTGGCTTCCACAAAGCACCATTACTCAGGCTAGCTTCCACAATGCACCATTACTCAGGCTAGCTTCCACAAAGCACCATTACTCAGGCCGGCTTCCACAATGCACCATTACTCAGGCCAGCTTCCACAAAGCACCATTACTCAGGCCGGCTCCCACAAAGCACCATTACTCAGGCTAGCTTCTACAATGCACCATTACTCAGGCCGGCTTCCACAAAGCACCATTACTCAGGCTAGCTTCCACAATGCACACCACTCTTCTTCGCTTTAACATGGAACATACATGTGAGCAGTCACTGACAGCAATGGCCCCCAAACTGCAGGTTGTACACCCCTAATTTACACAGTTAGGTTTGCAAATAACTACTATGAGAAACAAAAAAAAGAATGAGAGTTTGCATCAGATCTCTACCATCGAGAGGCCGCCAAGGGATCAGCCCACCAACCATTAGGCTATGTTCACATGCAGCATTTTTGCAGTTTTTTATGCAGCCAAAACCTGCTCTCTTGTTAGTAAAAATGCTGCATTCAAAGCACGGTTTTTATGCTGCTTACATGTTTTGTCCACAGTACACGTTTAATAAAGTTTGTTTTATACACAAATAGAACAAACAATGCGGCAAAACCAGTTTGCTACATTTTTGCAGCATTTTTAAACTTTCTCATTTCTTTTTATGGGTGCAAAAATGCTGAAAGAATTGACGTGCAGCAGATTTAAGAAATGCTGCAGTTCTCAAATTCAATCAGAAAAAAACCAGGCATGTTCATGAGATTTCTGTAATCTCATAGTCTTTGCTGGTACTGTAAAATGAAGCTTTTTCTTTGTTTAAAAAGATGCTGCTAAAATGCTGCGTATGAACATACACTTACTGTACTTTTCTATTTTATTATTTATTAAAAAACTTTTCTGGCTTAAGGCAAGAAGATTTCTCTATTTATACTGTGTTACTATTGTGTAATGTGATTATTGCACTTACCACTGCTCGGCTGAAAGCTGCTCTCTTCTCCTCTGGACTGGAATCTTTCCCCCTCCAGACAAAAATCTTGACTCCTCCCTGATCTAGGATGTGACAGTCCTGCAGCAGGAAGGACACAAGTCAAAACCTCTTGCGAGTATAATCCGTATGCTGGAGAAAGCCCACATTTGGTTCTGTGTCTAGCTTCCTATTATTTAGTAAAGTCAGTGTCAGCTACAGTAAACATTAACTTCAGGGGATTCTTTAATGTTAGGTCAACCTTTGTACAGGATTATACATTTGCGTTTATTTGTTTTCAAAGTGCAAATTTAAGAAACTTCCTAAATAGTCTCCATTAAACATTTTCTATCATTTTGATGCAGCAGAATGCCTGTTAGTCTGTCAGGTAGCTGAATGCTCCGCAAAACAGATACAAATCTATCAGAGCTTCTTCTCCTGCTCCTGCTAGCTCTCGCTGCTCAAATCTCCCTTCTCTCAGTTTTAACGATAGCAGGAGGGAGGAGATTGTAAATACTGTAGATCTGCAATGGGGAAAATATGGGTCGACCGCGGACTTTAAACAATCACGGATCGGCAACATGAAAGCTGATCTGTGAATAATTAATGGCCTGTTTAGACCAGCCGCCTACACTTCTATTTGTATGTAGAACATGATGTTATTCGCAGCCCATCTCCCATTTACACTAGGCCATGTGCTGCCAAGGATGATGATTTTTAAGCTTGATAAAAAATTATCACACCCAATAAACAAACGTTTTTCTTGTTCTTCAGGTGATTGCTGGTCTCTTTAGACTGGCTGATAATTGGGAACAAGCGTTCCAAAGAATACTTATTCCCTGATTATTGGATGCTAAATAAGCCTTATCTTGGAGGGCAGTGAAAACAGGCTATAGACAAGGAGGATAGTGTAATGTATACTAAAGCAAGTGAAGACAGCAGTACCCTGGATACACACAGCCCTTACACTCAGCATGTATTACAGGGAGAGACAGTCCCACAAGAGAGAAATCTAAAACTTGGATCAAGCTGCAAACTGTATGTATGAGTTATGCACCTACAGTGGGGAAAATAAGTATTTGATACGCTGCCGATTTTGCAAGTTTTCCCACCTACAAAAATGGAGAGGTCTATAATTTTTATCGTAGGTAAACTTCAACTGTGAGAGACAGAATCGAAAAATAAAAACCCGAAAATCACGTTGTATGAGCTTTACAAAATTAAATTGCATTTTATAGCATGAAATAAGTATCTCATCACCTACCAACCAGCAAGAATTCTGGCTCTCACAGACCTGTCAGTTTTTCATTAAAGGTATGTTCCCACGGTCAGTAATCGGCAGAGCTTTGGACGCAGCACATGTCCACTCTGTCCAAAGTGCTGCCGACTTTTGTACGCGCAGTGATTCCGCATGTGTTCATTAAACCGTGCGGAATCACCGCGTCCCAATACATTGTATGGGTGATATTTATCTTGCAGAGACTCACATCTGCGCAAGATAAATAGACATGCTGCGGTCTAGAAAGACGCGCCGCATATCCGTCTCCGCAGGGATGTCGTAGGCGTCCGAGCATTCATAGTGGAGATGGGATTTCATGAAATCCCATCCACTATGCTGTAACAAATATTAAGTTCTGTTTTTCTACAGTATTAAATACTTATTTCATGCCATAAAATGCTAATTAATTGTGTAAAAATCATACAATGTGATTTTCTGTTTTTTATTTTTAGATTCTGTCTCTCACAAATGAAGTGTACCTACGTTAAAAATTACAGACCTCTCCATTCTTTGTAGGTGGGAAAACTTGCAAAATCGGCAGTTTATCAATTACTTATTTTCAACACTGTATTTAGTGATACAGAAATTAAAGGGTGAACTCATGAAAGTAATCATTCCATTTTTTTTCAATCCAAACTTAAGCAGAAAAATGTGCAACTTTTCAGATATATCAACATTATCCTGTTGATTTTCTATAATATGGGAGGTGTTTGTGGAGAGGGGCATGAACAATCGTTGCTTAACATATTCACTCTATTTTACATCAGAAATTGATAGAAATTATAGCCATAATCTACTCAACCTCAGAGCTGGCATAGACTTTGGTTCATGGTGCATCAAACAGCTCAAAGACGTGCCAACTTTAATAAAGGGCGGGTGTCATCATAAAATTACCTTTTTATTACAGTCAAGTTTTTATGTTGAATGCAATTTTTTTCCTTTTTCTTCTTAATTTCCATGTCACTATCTATATTGAAAGAATTCTGATATCTTGTAATTCTCACACTGGCCACTAGGCCTAATATTAACTTATTTCCGGTTCTTCTCTGCAGCCACCTTGACATGGGCAGCAGACGTCGGGCTCTGACACATTGACTTGAGCATTACAAGTATTTTGGGGGCATGTGCTGATGAAACTTTGGGTCATTGTGAAGGGGTACAATCATCTCCTATTGTGTTTAGTGGACCCTGTATTATGTGCTCTGTATATAAGTGGTACCTATCATTGCTCTTCTAGATGTAATCATAATGAGTCTACTGAAAATATAAAATTGAGTATGAGCCTAGTATTAGGCATAGCGGCCAGTGTGTAAATTTCAAGATTTCTGGGGGGTTTTTTAATGGAAGATTGAAAAAAGCCCAAAAGCTGAAATATAACATTAGAAGAACCGGATTAATAATAATTTTTCTGAGGACATAGGATGCCAATCTTGGTGAATTTCCCCCCCAATGTGTTTGGTGTACAACGAAATCCATAATGAAATAGTAACAATAATGAAACGTGAAAGGAGCTGTGGCCTGTGGAATATACTGTATATATCTTTTTTTCATTGCTTTGCTTTTATATACCCCACCAACCTGGTGCTGAAGGAGATCCTGAGTTAGAGGCTTTGTTGCAATTTCTTCGACAACCAAGTCTCCATCTTTTTCAAACACACTGCAAAAAAAGATATTAAAAAAGCAAAGAAATTATGTCTGGTCTGCAACACCGTAACAGAGGTTAGAGAAGAAAAAATATTTATATGGGATTGTAAACCTAAAATCTTCCTTTCCTATATTTTCTGTGATGTTCAATGCAATATATTGTTTTCTATAACCAGACATTCCAAGATGGAGAGATGCGGACTGTAGTTTTTCTTTTGCATGTTACCCATGGGTGCCACTGAGGTAGTACACACGTTACCGATGCCAAAAACCAGGAGTGGAACAATCAGTGGAAAAGTATAATAGAAACACATCACCACTTCTGTATTCATCACCCACTCCTGGTTTTTGCCTTACAGATACTGATATAAAATACTGAATAAATACTGAATGTGTGAACGTGGCCATAAAATGAGGAGATCTCCCAAGTTAGTGGATACGGAGAGCCAGGAGCATATTTTTATATGGATCATAGATATTTCTGAGGTCACCACTGCAATCTGTATGTGTCTTGTGGTATTGAGTCTGCCCTGTTAATGTATTTGTGCTGTAAAAATGGAAAATGACACATTTGGTTGATATGATCAAAGTAAAAGTTATCAACCTCTAATTGTACTCTAAAACAGACATTATTTCAGCACTTTTTTAATATATTAAGAATCTCCTTAAATTGCAAATCCTTAATATATCATAGTAATTAAGAACTATTTACACAGTGCAGATTAAATACAGTATATATAATACATGCCCCATGATATAGAGCAGGGGGAGCTGGGTAGATTGATATATAGTTTGATATATACAAGTTAACCAACACTTATTTAATAGTATGTCCTACGACAGTGTGGGTGCAGGTGTATAGTGCGGGCTCAGGAACTGAGCCTGATACATAGCTGATCGATACCAGCTGTGCTATGCCATCTTCGTGACTGGCATTCACCTAACTTACTGTGTCTTCACTTCTGTGCCTAGGAAACACAGAAGAGAAGATGTAGCGAGCCAGGAGGATGTCAATCATACACATTGGGGCGGTATTACTGCTTGCAATGCTGGGCTGTTCCCAAAATGAAACTCCCCCAGCCTAGTCAGCGACATTTGCATATGCCGAGGATGGCAAAATGGCCTTGATTGATGAAGATCGGAGCTTGTCTTGCCGTTCTTGATGACAGGGAGTGTTGGAGTCAAACGCTCCTAATTCACGCATCTTATTGAATCAGGAACGTCTGACAAGTGGAGTGCGCCTCCAAGCACCACACTGGAAATCTTACTCCAGTCCCTCATGAATTAGATGAGCTCTGGCAAAGCTGGAAGAAACTGGCATAAAAGTCGCATTATTTTTGCACAACCACAGGTGGCACAATTTTTTTTGCATTTTCAAAGCAATTTGCGCCAGAATTCTGGTACAATTTCTCGGATGAATGTGGGCCAATGTCTCAGGCTTTTGAGCTCCAGTTCAGACTGTAGGTTCTGACTTACTGGTAAAGCCTGACATTTGCTTTTTGCAGTTCATCTGCCTTCTCATCGGGAACAGCATCCTTCAGTTCACCAGTTCTGGTCCCAAGCACGGCTGTCATTATCTGCATCAAGTCCGGGGAATCTTGTTCATTGTCTATGACGCCAATCTGGGCTCGTCCTCCTCGCTCATCATCTCTTATGCTCTTAGCCAAAGAACAAGCCTGGGAAGGGAAGGCATTTATCAGCTTTCACTTAAAGATAGAAACTCGATAAGTAGATGTGCGTAGGACACAACTGATTAGAGCACACATCTCTCATCTACATGAAAGTCAATATTATCTGAATAAAATTAATCCATGCAAGATTTGTCAGAAATTTTTTTTCAGAAGTTCCAAGTTTGCTGGGAAAGTTTAGCAATCTGGGACACAAAGTGGGTGTGACACAGAAAACCCATGCCCAAAAGTTGCCATTTTGTGGACATTTCACAGTATTTGGACAAACAAGCATAATATTTATATGTGTCTATTCTTGTCTGCAGTTCTAAAAGCTTTCAATCTTTTGGGAAATGCTTCCACTTCACTGGTGAATTCATTAGCATGTGTCAATCTACAAGCATTAAAGTGAACCTGTCACCATGAAATCACAACCCAATCTGCGGGCACCATGTTTTATTCACTCAATCCTCTGCTCTATCTGGGATTATCAGTCCAGTGGGCGGTCCTATCAGTGACTGACAGCTTCCTTTATATAAGAGTCCATGCAGAGACAGCTGTCAGTCACTGATAGGACCGCCCACTTAACTTGAAAATCCCAGTAAGAGCAGAGGATTAAGTGATTAAGGCCAGAGTCACATTAGCATATCACATTAGTGACAGGTTCCCTTTAAAAGCAGAAACAGCAAAAAAAAACAATTTTTATTTAAAAATTTATAAAAATATAACTACTGTTGGTGCTGACAGCTCTTCATCATTATAAGATCTAATATATAATTGCCTAGAATACTACTTCCTGCAATTTGTGTCAACTTCCGTGGCTTTGTCCGGAGCTAATGTCCGGAGCTAATGTCCGGAGCTAATGTCCGGAGATTAATTGCCTAGAATACTACTTCCTGCAATTTCTGCCAACTTCCGTGGCTTTGTCCGGAGCTAATGTCCGGAGCTAATGTCCGGAGCTAATGTCCGGAGCTAATGTCCGGAGCTAATGTGCGGAGCTAATGTGCGGAGATAATGTCCGGAGCTAATGTCCGGAGCTAATGTCCGGAGCTAATGTCCGGAGATAAGTGACGTCAACAGTGTCTGATTGGTTGCCGCCTGCTGCGAGCGACCAATCAGAAACGTGCCGTACTGTGACACACTCCGCCCGCCATTTTGGTGTGATTTTTGAATTTTTACCTCACAGCAAGTTCCTACTGCGTGGAGGCGGGCCCAGTGACGTTGGTCTTCAAGCTCCTGCCGAATTTCATCAAAAAAATGATAATACCATTTACCAAAACTATATATATTTAGTTGTGAAGTGGTTCAGTGACATTTTCACACCAATTTTGAACTTTTGTTTGGTGTTTTCTCCATATACTGCCTATTATTTTTGTTCTTTCTAACTATTATTTATTAATTGTATTATTCTTACATTTGAATAAATAAAGTATATATGGATTCTAGACTCCCGATTCTTTAGAATCAGGCTGCCATCTAGTATTATATAAATCTAAAATAATAATTGACGATTACCGTATATCATAGTAGCAAATTACTACTGGTAATTTCATTCATTTTCAAACTAACAGAAATACTTTGGGAGAGAGATCTGTCTTTATCGCCATCTATTAATTTATCACACTCACTAAGGCTAGGTTCACATTGCGTTAGGGCAGTCCGTTTAGCTCATACGCTAGCGGATTGTGCTAACGCAATGTCCCAAAAGGGATCGCGTTCGGCGATCCCGCTAGCGCTAGCAAGGAACGGACCTCGGACGCTGCAAGCAGCGTCCGTCCGAAACTTACGGGACATCGCTAGCGTGTGCCGAAAATGGCATGCGCTAGCGATGCGCTAGAGATCCGTTAGCACATTGCCATCAATGGGTGCGCTAACGGATCCGTTGCATGGCGCTAATTGCAACGATTTCGCCATGTAACGGAGTCTGCTAGCGTATTGTCATTGGTGGGATTTGTACCCGGACCCCAGTCCTGGAGAGCAAGTGTTAACCACTGAGCCACCATGCTTTTCTCTCTAAATATATATAGGTATATAATTGACATAGAAAGTAGGAATTAATTCACAGCTTTGGGAGATTTTTTTAATATCTCTTAAGGCCCCTTCACATTAAGCGACGCTGCAGCGATACCGACAACGATCCGGATCGCTGCAGCGTCGCTGTTTGGTCGCTGGAGAGCTGTCACACAGACAGCTCTCCAGCGACCAACGATGCCGGTAACCAGGGTAAACATCGGGTTACTAAGCGCAGGGCCGCACTTAGTAACTCGATGTTTTCCCTGGTTACCAGCGTGAAAGTAAAAAAAACAAACGCTACATACTTACCTACCGCTGTCTGTCCCCGGCGCTCAGCTTCTCTGCACTCCTCCTGTACTGGCTGTGAGCACAGTGGCCGGAAAGCAGAGCGGTGACGTCACCGCTCTGCTTTCCGGCTGACCGATGCTCACAGCCAGTGCAGGAGGAGTGCAGAGAAGCTGAGCGCCGGGGACAGACAGCGGTAGGTAAGTATGTAGTGTTTGTTGTTTTTACTTTCACGCTGGTAACCAGGGTAAACATCAGGTTACTAAGCGCGGCCCTGCGCTTAGTTACCCGATGTTTACCCTGGTTACCAGTGAAGACATCGATGGATCGGTGTCACACACGCTGATCCAGCGATGTCCACGGGAGATCCAGCGACGAAATAAAGTTCTGGACTTTGTTCAGCGACCAACGATCTCCCAGCAGGGTCCTGATCGTTGGTCGCTGTCACACATAACGATTTCCTTAACGATATCGTTGCTACGTCACAAAAAGCAACGATATCGTTAACGATATCGTTATGTGTGAAGGTACCTTTAGTATTTGGTAATCTTTAAGTCAGTGGGCCCCAACTCCAGGCCTCGAGGGCCGCCAACAGTGCAGGTTTTCAGGATTTCCTTAGTATTGCACAGGGGTTGGAATCATCACCTGTGCAGATGATCACATTACCACCGATGCAATACTAAAGAAATCCTGAAAACCTGCACTGTTGGCGGCCCTCGAGGCCTGGAGTTGGGGACCACTGCTTTAAGTCAATTTAAAAAATCTGTGTTGTGATTGGGTAATAATGAGTTCATGTGTTCTTACCCAAATCAAAAACTTTCCACAATTTCGGGTTATAAACCCACGTTTGGGAAATACAAAGAATAGAAAAGTCCTGCGGTAATCATGGATTGTTTGCTTCATTGAATATAACGCTCTGTCCTCCCTATTTCCTTACCCTTATCCTCTCAGTTTTGTTGCTTTCTGGCCCGTTCCACTGGATGATCACTTTGCCAAGGTCAAGAAGGAAAACATCTCCTTTGTTAAAGCTGCTCCAGGACAGATCCACCTATGAAAGTCAGAAGTAATATTTTACACTGCAGCAAAACAGCAATGTCTTAGCTAAAGAAGTTACAAAATCTCAGAACAGTCTGATAAATATAAGAAGGCGAACTATCTCACTCCTGACGTTCTTAGATCTTAGGCCGGGGTCACACTTGCGTGTGTAATGCGAGAAACTCGCACGAGTCTTTCGCATCAATACCCGGCACTGCCGCCGGCACTCGGGACCGGAGCAATCGGTTGCATAGAAATACATACAGCCGCACACTCCCGGATTAGCAACTTTCTGTGTACATTGTATATTGACAGTAAGATGCCAGTCAGCGATGGGGCAGAGTTGGACCAGGATGCACGTGAGCTGTAGTCTTGCAGTGTTTATCTCCTGCTGATAAAACACTCCTTGTATTGAAAAAAAACAGCACACAGTCTAATAAGTCACACATCACTGAAATCTATGTCACAGCCCCTACCTCATGCTGTCCTCAGATAAGGACTTATCTACGGTAAGTTGCAGACGCAACCAAGCATCTTGGAACTTTTCTGGGACTTCCAAGCCACTGCGGGACCCGTGATACGGACTTATACAGACTTTTATGCACTTCTTGATCGTCCTATTTAGGACTCTTGAGGGGACCCATTGGCACCTCTTTTGACCATATAACTCCCCTGATGATGCTCCCCCATCGGAGTTGAAACGCGTAGGGAGAAGAGAGACATTTTAGGACTGCATTTGGGTTGGTGGATTCCCATAGCAGGGCTCACTCGGGGCCTGTCCTTGTCAGGACAGGAGCTTTTCCAAGGGTTTACAGGGAAGACAGTGGCAGTGTAATTTTCCCTACCCTTGGCCCTTAGCATCTGGGAGCACTACCCTCATGGATTTTGAGGGATTTATTCCATATGTCCGTCTGAATTGGTAAGACCGATCCAATCTTTTATCTTGAGCACTGGTTCACTTGAGCACTTTTTGTGTTTTTTCATGTGTGTGTTTTGTTTAGGATCCGAATTTTTTAGTCATATTTATTAAAGGTTATGTTTTAGTTTAGTGGATATCCTCCATAGCTATTCCTGTCCTCAGATAAAAAAAAAACTGCTGACAGATTCCCTTTAATAGGTATTTATACTCTGAACAGCAGCTCCACACAAAGTGGGGGTACATACTGTATTACTGTAATAACCTGTGTTTAGAGCAGCAAAGGATTCCTCTTTATTAGAAATCCTTGGACATTTCTGTAATTATAGCCAGTTGTACACATTAATACCGATCCAGAATTGTGCCCTTAGTGAAACAAACAACATACTGTAGTCTCCCACCGAGTAGAGAAACAAATGCAAAAGGTTATCAGTACAGAGGCCTTCAGCTCAGTATTTGGAGAATAGAACAATGCTTGAAATGACGCCAATGCGTGCGGAGGATCCACCAACAATGGGAACGCTCTGCTATGTTTCTTCACTTTCACATTGAGGTTCTATTGGTTCGTGCGGTTGTGCTCGGACTATTTTCACCCATGGTCTCACCTCCATATCATAGCACAATGCATTTGTGACATCGTCATTTAGTGAATGATTAAGACTGCAAATAACACTTGCCTCACTTAAAGGGATATCACACTATCAAACATTTGTCCCAAACTCATCTAACCTTAAAAAACTTCCATGAGATGTGTCCGTGGTTTCCACAACTTTCCTTTTACTTTTCTGATTCTGCAATTCTTGTATCTGTTTTCTTTCCAGATACTAAAATGGGCGGCCAAGCAGAACTAGTCACATCGCTCCCACAATACTGTGAGAATCTGCAATACCCGTGACGGATCTGCCCCGCACTGCGCATGCGTGTAACAGTGACGCTAAGAGTCCATTCAGATGTCACTGATTATTATTATGCACACAAAATGGAACAATTGGTATCGGTGTTTTGGATCAGATTGTCATCAGTGGCTGATGTGTTAGTTTTTACCATCAGAGTTTCCTCAGTCTTTTTTTGCTCACGTGGATGGCACATGGATGGCACGTGGATGGCTCATGAATGGCACGTGTATGGCATATGGATGGCACGTGGATGGCATATGGATGGCACATGGATGGCATGTGGATGGCACATGGATGGCACGTGTATGGCATATGGATGGCACGTGGATGGCATATGGATGGCACATGGATGGCATGTGGATGGCACATGGATGGCATATGGATGGCACACGGATGGCACATGGATGGCATGTGGATGGCACATGGATGGCACGTGGATGGCATGTGGATGGCATATGGATGGCACATGGATGGCACGTGGATGGCTCATGAATGGCATGTGTATGGCATATGGATGGCACATGGATGGCACATGGATGGCACATGGATGGCATATGGATGGCACGTGGATGGCACATGGATGGCACATGGATGGCACATGGATGGCACGCGGATGGCACATCGATGGCACATGGATGGCACGTGGATGGCACATGGATGGCATATGGATGGCACGTTGATGGCACGTGAATGGCACATGGATGGCAAGTGGATGGCACGTGAATGGCACATGGATGGCATATGAATGGCACGTGGATGGCACATGGATGGCAGCCGAGTGTTATCTAATTTTTTCACAAAGTCATAGACTTACATTGGTGAGTTTGATCCAAGACTCTGGTCAAAATAGGACACGTCTCTGTGTTTTGGTATGAATTAGTCTGTCATGTAAAGTACATGGGTGTGTGAACAACCCCATAGCTCTATCAGTCAAAAATATTGATAAAACTCGTATGTGAAAAACTAGGGTCTGCCCGATTCTTAACTCACATGCCCACCGTGTTCTTCACACAGACTGAAAATTGCTTAAAAGCGCAGGCATTAAAATCAGTGTCCTTGGCAGCACATGGTTGTGTAATCAGCTGACGTGCTGCCAATAACCTTCTATTCTATGGGAACAGAACACACGCATTAACTTAGAATGGACAAGCCGGATCCAGAATATGGATCATATTCGTGCATGCCGTGGTTTCTTGTATACTGTACATAGACTGTCTATGTGTAAAAACGTTCATCTGATCTACCATGCTGACTTGCAGTGATCAGTGCGCTGTCCGTATGGTATCAGTGTTGCTTACAGACAGCACAAGGACGTCTAACACGCTCTTTTGAGTGATCTCTAAAGTAGATCGTTCATGTTCATCTTTCTGTTCAGTCTGAAAACAGCTTGCTATACAGCAGAGTATACATTATTCTGCTGCGAGGGTGTAATGTATTTATTATTATATTATTGATTGGTTTCTGTTCTTTTTGGCATTTGGTGACTAGTGTGTCTTCTCATTGTAATGATTGACAGCCTACATTAATACACAAACATAAAGGGAACATATTCAGTGTAAGGCTAGGATCAAACGACCGATTTTCTCCCATCCGAAATAATTGGTCCGATCATGCTGATCCAAGTGTGACCCAATTGTCTCAGATGTGGAGAATTTAAAGGGAACCTGTCACCCTCAAAATTCGAGTATGAGCTGCGGCCACCGGAATGCTGTAGATAAGCCCCCGATGTACCCTGAAAGATGAGAAAAAGAGGTTAGATTATACTCACCCTGGGGCGGTCCCGCTGCGGTTCGGGTCCAATGGGTGTCGCGGTCCCTGTCCGGCGCCTCCCATCTTCATACGATGATGTCCTCTTCTTGTCTTCCTGCCGCGGCTCCGGCGCAGGCATACTTTATCTGCTCTGTTGAGGACAGAGCAAAGTACTGCAGTGCGCAGGCACCGGGAAAGGTCAGACAGGCCTGGAAACGTATCGGGACCGCCCCTGGGTGAGTATAATATAACCTCTTTTTCTCATCTTTCAGGGTACATCGGGGGCTTATCTACAATGCTGTAGATAAGCCCCTGATCCGGTGGCCGCAGCTCATACTCGAATTTTGGGGTGACAGATTCCCTTTAAATAAAAAAGAATTCTCAGTCTTCTCTATTCAGTGTGTTTGTGAAAACTGAACCACACTCGGATGACATCTGAGTACTGGCCGATGTTTTCCACGGACCCATAGACATTAATGGGTGAGTGCCATCCAACTATAAGAGGCAACCCAGGCATGCTGTGACTTTTTTTTCCTCTGACCAACTCAGTCCGAGGAAAAAAATCAGACCTGTGCACTGCCCCATAGAATAACATGGGGATGGGTGCTATCTGTCAAACAACTGATAGCGCTCGTCCGATTATTATGGTCATCTGCACGAGCCCTTAGTCTTTTCCTTTTGCCATGTTCTCACAGGAAAAATAAAACACTGTCATTCCCCAAGTATGACACTTCAGGGAAAACAGCCCCCACTGCACACATACCTCATTCGCTGAGACATGTTTTCTTCCTTTTACATGAAGTAAGCGACGTATGTTGTACATATTTGTCTCCACGTGTTTAAAACCAGAGGCAACTCCACCTTTCTTGTATCTGGTATGAGAGACAAAACAGAATAAAATCGGAATAAAAGGGAAAAAATGCCTTGTACGTCCAGCAGAATGTGAATAGAAACAACTGAAAAAGCATGTACAAGTGATCTACAAATCGAAATAATTTTACTTTAAAATGCCAATTAGCAGCATTGTATGGTATACGGTATCCACCTACAGTTAGAGAGCTCAGCGCACATTAACACCACATATTACAAGTAGATATATTATATCCATTAAAGGGAATCTGTCACCACTTTTTTGGGATATCAGGTAAAAATATCATTAAATTCAGTGTCCCCTATGCATTATACCAGTACTTTTGATGCCCAAGTATACTTCCGGGCCACAGAATGCAATCGCGTATGCAGGCGCATGCACAATACTGTTTTTTGGTTTTGCCCACAGTTGGGCAAAGGATACTGCGCACGCGCGAGAGGCCATTTGAATGCGCATGTGCCAAAACTATACGCAAACGCAGAAATTCCCCGAAAAGAATGCATTCAGCAAGCCAGGAGGGGGGAGAGATGGACAATAAGCCCCACCCATTGGACCGGACCGAGGATATTTACATACACCACAGGAGGAATAAAAACGGTATTTATGGATCATAGGTGGGCAGTTAAGGGGTATCAAAAGTACTGGTATAATGCAGAGGGGACACTGAATCGAGTGATATTTTTACCTGATATCCCAAAAAAGTGGTGACAGATTCCCTTTAAAACAGATCTGTGCACTTATCAGAAAAAAAGTTTGCTGCGCAGTATAATTTTTGCACATAAATCACATAAATAACAGGACTTGTTCACGCTTTAGCCTCGATTCATCAAAGCGTTTACAACAGAATTCTAGCGTAAGTCCTTAAAAGTCACCAAACTTTGCAACTTTTGCCATTTTCACCCATTTCCTTTAAAGTCTTTAGAGCCGGGGCACAACAAAAGTGTGGCACACCCGCATGGCACACCCGCACTCATCAAATTCATGATAAGTGGTAGCATTCCTGACTCCACGAATCTTACTCCAGTCTTGGACTAGAGTAAGATTTGTGGCAAGGCACATACAGAGGTGCACATCATTTTTCACACTCACCAGATTCGTTAGGGAGCATGCGTCTCTTAATGAATCCGGAGCGTCTGACTTCAGCATGACCCCTCATCAAGATTGACAAGAACATAGCCGGTCCTGATGAATTGGGCTGTAGGGGATGTAAATATGTTTTTGTCCCTTCTTCTCCCCAAACCCTTTAAGTGTATACGTATATTAATGTGTTCGTACACGGTGGTACTGCTACACATAAAGTGTTTTACCACCATGTACAGTACAAGAGTATTGCTACACCCCTTGTGTATTGCTCTTTATAAATGCATGCCTTCACATGTTTGACACAATTTGCACACTTTGTGTGAGGGAAAGTTTGTCCCCGGGCCCAGTATAGTGATAAGGGTGTAGAATCCATAGTTGCCCATTAGAGGGGGGCACAGTAGTATATAGTTAGAGTAGGAGGGGTACAGTGGCACAAAGATAGTTAGGTTTCCTGGTTCTAGTCCATTGGGGCCTGGGCGCCCGTGCAGCTCACAGGGCTGCCTGGCCAGAAGTCGCTGTGCCCCGAAACGTTAAGAAAGGGGCCTAGCATAGATCAGCCACACAAAGAATTCCTCTAGGAGGAAAGAAGTACAACAGTGCTGCGGATGCAGCTGAAGGGAATATGTCCCCAGAAAGGGAGGTTTGTTCAGCCGGGAAGCATAAGCAAGATGTGGCAGATCTTTGCCTGGGCGGCAGTATTTAGAACCAGTGCGAAGTGGTGTAGGACTCCCTCATGTAAGGCAAGAATTCCAGATGGGATAGACTCTGCGGGACCAGAAGATATGGTCCGACCTAGGGCTCAATATAGAGAAGGAGAGAACAGAGCAGGGACAGAGAAGAAGGTACTGACTGTGAAACCCGAGGTGCCTGTATTGGAGCAAGTTGTGCTGAGTAAACAAGTTCATATTGACGTTAAGCCAGAGGGTGTCTCCTTTATTTCGGAACCATCTGTGAGGAATACATCACCGTACCGGGCAAGTCCAGATGGCGCAGAGAATTCGCAACTGATGCGGAAAGGGGGCCAGAGAGTGATACAGGCATTGCTGTCGGCCATGGCTGTTGCCCTGGCCCCCAACCCCTACAGGGCCATAGTTTTTTTAATGCATTATTTTTTCGGGCAGAGAAAATGCAGCCTTTGACAGTAACCGTAAAAACAATGACATTTCTAAAATCTTGCCTGCTTTGACCTGAGGGGCATTTTTTTCAAAAAAACATAGCATGTCAAGCAGGTACGGACTGGGGCTGAATCAGCCCAGGCATTTGAAATCACACAGGCCCATGTTGTCTCCGTCCCCTTGAACCAGATGGGATATATTACTAATATTACCCTGGATGGAGGAAAGGAAGATTTACTACAAGACCAATATTTCTAATGATACCTGTGGCCTGCTGGGGTAAGTGATGGAGTCAGCGACTTTGTGCTCCGTCACAACTCTTAACAGTATGGGGGTCTTGAGAACACAGATTCTGTTAACAATGTATCAGACAAGGCGGCCCAAGACCAGACAGGCCCTGGCCAGTCCAGCCCTGATGTCAATTCTTTCAACGTTTTTCTTCTGTAGTTTTTTTACATTGTGCATGTCATTGCAAACACGGGTTTTCATGCAGAGAGAAACACATCAAAAAGCTTTGTGGGAACGCACCCTAAAACACACTTACATAACACCATTCTTGAAGTAGCTGTTGAAGGTGGCCGATTCATGGGCCTGCACCTCTCTGTGTTGTATTGGGCTCCCTCCTAGAGCCTCGTCCAGCTGAGTTGTGTACAGTGCCGCTGCTCCTTGCTCGTCCTGAGTCGAGTCTTTCCCTATCCAGTAGTGGAGATCACTGGACATGCCACTGGGTGACTGCTTGATCTATGAGAGAGGAAAAAATTGTGGATTATCATCTTTTCTACAATTAGTAGCTTATTTAGTTATCTACAGTAATTCCTACTTAAAAAATGTGACCATATTTATGACCAAAAGTGCAAGGTTGTATGTATTAGGTTTATGTATATCAAGAAAGGCAAACATAATTCATGGAGTAGCTGGAAATAGTGAGACTGACTTTCTGTAAACTCCCTGCCTTAAAGGAGATGTCCACTATCTGCTGTTATTGGGCTGCTGTGCCCTCAGAAGAATGTAGAACACGTGAAAAAGTGAGAGCAACAGCCCACTAGTGGGCGCCAAAAGGCTGCAGCGCTCATGTGGCACCCCAATGCAATGCAAACCCCGGCAGACCCAGCACTGAAACTAATGGAGTGGTGCCAATGCAGGAGGGGAGCACATTTTTTTTTTATTTTACAATGTAGTCTACTTTATGTATAAGGGTTGCTTAATTACAATTGGGGCTACTTAATTTACAAAGGGGGCTATCGGGGTTTCCTCAGTGGAGACAACCCCTTTAATAAGCAGGCTGACCTTCTGATCTCTGTCAGATATCAAAATGGAAGAAGACTGGTATGGGGAAGGAGGAATGGGTGAGAAAAACAAAAGAGAACCCCAACGGAAGATAAGCATGTTGATTAGGATGGACCATTTCTGTGCCGCCGGTAACCCTGCGGGCAGCCCCCCACTATCCAGTAGCTAGCTTGTCTGGAGTGGGCTACTGTATCCGAGCTCCGCATTCTGACTCTTCTGTACATACAGTACTGTAATAATAATAATAATAATTTTTTATTTATATAGCGCCAACATATTCCGCAGCGATTTACAAATTATAGAGGGGACTTGCACAGACAATAGACATTACAGCATAACAGAAATACAGTTCAAAACAGATACCAGGAGCAATGAGGGCCCTGCTCGCAAGCTTACAAACTATGAGGAAAAGGGGAGACACGAGAGGTGGATGGTAACAATTGCTATAGTTATTCGGACCAGCCATAGTGTAAGGCTCGGGTGTTCATGTAAAGCTGCATGAACCAGTTAACTGCCTAAGTATGTAGCAGTACAGACACAGAGGGCTATTAACTGCATAAAGTGAATGAGAACATTCATTTTTTTTTTTTTAAATAGGCCACACAGGGATCGTTACGTTAATACATTGAGGCGGTAGGCCAGTCTGAACAAATGAGTTTTTAGGGCACGCTTAAAACTGTGGGGATTGGGGATTAATCGTATTAACCTAGGTAGTGCATTCCAAAGAATCGGCGCAGCACGTGTAAAGTCTTGGAGACGGGAGTGGGAGGTTCTGATTATTGAGGATGCTAACCTGAGGTCATTAGCGGAGCGGAGGGCACGGGTAGGGTGGTAGACTGAGACCAGAGAGGAGATGTAGGGTGGTGCTGAGCCATGGAGTGCTTTGTGGATGAGGGTAGTAGTTTTGTACTGGATTCTGGAGTGGATGGGTAGCCAGTGTAATGACTGGCACAAGGTAGAGGCATCGGTGTAACGGTTGGTGAGGAATATGATCCTGGCTGCAGCATTCAGGACAGATTGGAGCGGGGAGAGTTTGGTAAGAGGGAGGCCGATTAGTAGAGAGTTACAATAGTCCAGACGAGAATGAATAAGTGAAACAGTAAGAGTTTTTGCAGAGTCGAAAGTAAGAAAAGGGCGAATTCTAGAAATGTTTTTGAGATGCAGATAAGAAGAGCGAGCCAGTGATCGGATGTGGGGGGTGAATGAAAGGTCAGAATCAAGGATGACCCCAAGGCAGCGGGCATGTTGCTTTGGAGTAATGGTGGAACCGCACACGGAGATGGCAATGTCAGGCAAAGGTAGGTTAGTAGAGGGAGAGAACACGAGGAGTTCAGTTTTTGACAGGTTTAGTTTCAGATAGAGGGAGGACATGATGTTAGAGACAGCGGTAAGACAATCACTGGTGTTTTCTAATAAGGCAGGCGAGATATCAGGAGCAGAAGTGTATAATTGGGTGTCATCAGCATAGAGATGGTACTGGAAACCAAATCTGCTGATTGTTTGTCCAATAGGGGCAGTATACAACGAGAAGAGGAGGGGGCCTAGGACTGATCCTTGAGGAACCCCAACAGTAAGGGGAAGGGGAGAGGAGGAGGAACCAGCAAAACATACAGTGAAGGATCGGTCAGAGAGATAGGAGGAGAACCAAGAGAGAACGGTGTCCTTGAGGCCGATGGAACGGAGCATAGTGAGGAGGAGCTGATGATCCACAGTATCGAATGCTGCAGAGAGATCCAAGAGAATTAGCATGGAGTAGTGACCATTAGATTTAGCTGTTAGTAGGTCATTAGAGACTTTAGTGAGGGCAGTTTCAGTAGAGTGTAAAAAGCGGAAGCCAGATTGAAGAGGGTCGAGAAGAGAGTTATCTGAGAGATAGCGGGTAAGACGGGAGTGGACCAGGCATTCGAGGAGTTTAGAGATGAAGGAAAGATTAGAGACAGGTCTATAATTAGCGGTACAGTTTTGGTCGAGGGATGGTTTTTTAAGTAATGGATATATATGCCCCCCATCCAGCCTGCAACAAAACTAAAACATCTTTTATTATACTCACCTGTGGGTGTCGCTGGTCTTGGCTCAGCGCCTCCCTTCTTCTTGCAATGCTGTCCTCCTTCTGTGCTTTGTGTGGATGACACGTCCTACATCATCCACACAGTGTCCCTGGCATTGTGCTGCTGCGCAGGCGCGCTTCTCTGCCCTGTTGAGGGCAGAGCAAAGTACTGCAGTGCGCATGCGCAGGAAAAAATCAAAGAGCCCCGGTGCATGCGCACTGCAGTACTTTACCCTGCCCTCGTCAGAGCAGAGAAGTACGCATACGCAGGAGCGTGATGCCAGGGACACTGTGTGGATGATGTCGGATGCCAGGAAAGGGAATACAGTGTGAGGCTGAGAAGCTGGAAGTGCGTCATCATGCCCCAATGCACTTCCAGACACAACTTCAAAATGGGGACATAAAGGGATCAGCTGACATATCTTTTAAAGGAACACATAATCATATTAATGTTTTGGGGCGGGGTAAAGGTTTCTGACAGGTTTCCTTTAAACAACTGTGACATCACAAGTTACTTTTAATCAGGTAATTATATCACTACGGCAAGATCAGAACTGTGTTTCTATTAAAGGGAATCTGTCAACAGGTTTTTGCTATGCAGTCTGAAGACAGCATAATATATGTGCTGAGACACTGATTTCAGGGATGTGTCACTTATTATTGTTTCCATACAATGAGTGTTTTATCATTATGAGATAATCAGTGCCCAGATTAGCTCTCTTGTGCCAAGTGGTTTGGCCATGCCCCCTCCTGTGATAAGCAGCTCACTGTCTATAGACAATGTGCACAGAAAGCTGTGGTGTGGGCGGGGGCAGCTTTCTGAGCTCTGCCACATGCTACATGTAAAAATTCTGATTCTGTCACAACTGCTGCACCTAATCATCTAAGTGACACATTGCTGGAATCAGGGTCTCTTTTCCTACATACATTCTGCTCTCAGTTGAGGTAACAAAAAACCTAGTGACAGATTCCCTTCAAGTAAATCTCCATAACACCACAATTTTAGTCAGGCAAACGGCTTTGATATTGTATGAAGATTTCAGTCAAGCAGCCGTTACGTCACAAAAAATTTCAGTCAGGTAAGCTCATACCTAATGTACAAGCGCAGGGGCCATATACTGTGCCCGCACCCCATCCTCTCATTGTGTCCTTCCCTGGGACCCTGTGTTTTTTGTTACATGGCATGAAGAATATTCTGTGTATTTTATATTAGTTCTGTGACAGGTGTTTTTCATGTGAGAATATAACAAAAGCGCAGCACAATGTTTGCTAATCCTGCGCGTTTTGCTCTGTACAGGATTTGGTTAAGGCATGGCAGGATTCAGCTTAATTCTGTGAGTATCCTTTTTCACCATTAGCAAACACGCACATTCTGTCCTTCCCGTCACCCTTATTATTTCACCATCAGTAAGAGATTCCTTATACAAGTTTGATGAACATGGAGCCTGATTTATTTTTTGTTTTATATAGATAAGCTATAAAGGAGGAGTCCAATGAACATAGAAAAAAAAGAGTTTTCATTTTCTTTTTCAGAAACAGCGCCACTCTTGTTCATGGTGTGTTTGTGGAATTGCACTATTCAAGTAAATAGGGCTGAGCTGCGATATTGCCACTGTAAGTGTCATATGCCTCATCAAAATAGCATTTGTAAAGGAGTGTGTTCTTATATGTGAGTTTATTGCATTTTTGTGGCTGTTGTAAAATGTGAAACTGCATAGAGTTTTATAGACACTAACGTATGCTGTTCTCTGAATGTATTGTGATTAATGTACAATGTTATTAATGTGTAGTGTGTAGTAAAAGAATAGATTTAGGCTTAGGACATCACGTATAGTATAGGGCTTATAGTTTAGTTTAGGAAAGGGAAATATACGGAAAGTAGGCACATTAGTTATAGGAAGTAGTGCACAGGGTTATACACAGTTAATATGTTTGGTGTCACGGGATACCGCGACAGAGTGGGGTCAGGCAATTGCAGCGTCTGGTGACACATACACCTGCGGTAGTTACAATGGCTTCACCGTCCTATTAGCAGTTCTGGATTTCTTTGCTCTGGTGCTTCAAGGGTTAAACAACTTATTTGGACTCTTGGAGTTCTCGCCTCCTTGCTTCTGACCTTGCCAGTGATAGGTTTACCATTTCCTGGTTTGGAGTTGTTGGAGTGCTAAGAGTTTGTAGCAAGGGATTGGAGATTTCTCCGTGGATTTGAGCGCGGTCTGGAGTCTTGGGGACTCAGTCTTGCAGCATGGGTGCTGTGGGGCAACAGGCCGTCCGCCCTGCTGGTGCATGGCCGCTGTGGCGGTGGGCGCCGCACGGCTCCGCACCGTTAGGGCGTTAGGACCCACTACGAGGTTTGCCGTGACGGGGCAGTGGGCTTCATACAGTCTGATCAGAATGTTAAACTGAAAACCTCATATTCAGTTATATTAATTTTTGCCTAGCGGCTTTAGATCAACGTATGATTTTGGGATGTGCGGTTCATGCTCTTTTTTTTTTCTTTTTTGCAAAGCATGTTCTAGTCTTCTTCTTGGACCAGCACTCCTCCCATTTGGCTCAGGTGATTTTAATTAGCAGGAGACTGCAAAGTAAGGGGTTTAGCCCATTTTGGCTCTCACTGAAGAGCTGGAGGAAGGTGAGTTTAAGTGCTCCTTTCATTTTGGTGTTGGTGCTGTGTGGCGGCCATTGTTGCTGTGGCTTTGTGCTGGTGGGGCGGTGCGGTCTGGAGTCTTGGGGACTCAGTCTTGCAGCATGGGTGCTGTGGGGCAACAGGCCGTCCGCCCTGCTGGTGCATGGCCGCTGTGGCGGTGGGCGCCGCACGGCTCCGCACCGTTAGGGCGTTAGGACCCACTATGAGGTTTGCCGTGACGGGGCAGTGGGCTTCATACAGTCTGATCAGAATGTTAAACTGAAAACCTCATATTCAGTTATATTAATTTTTGCCTAGCGGCTTTAGATCAACGTATGATTTTGGGATGTGCGGTTCATGCTCTTTTTTTTTTTTTTTCTTTTGAGCAACGCCTGACCTGTCTATTCGGAATATGGCCGAAAGTCTGCAGATCGCATACTTCTGGTCACATCACTGCCCGCTCCTGGTTCTAGCACTGGAGAATCCTGACAGTGAGAGCATTGCGTGATGTGAGGATTCACAAGTCTGCAATCACATAGAGACTGAGCACTTTTCATTTGGTGACAGGTCCTCTCTCACCACTGGACAAAACCTGATTAATTAATTTAAGGACACATAGAAAGTAAAAACAATGGATACCTGCCTCCCACAGTGGCACTGTTCTGCTGATGTTTCCAATGGGTCATGTGATACTGTTGTCTTTGTCACATGACCGCTCCAGCCAATCAGTCGCCATTGACCTGCTGCTGCCTATACCTATTTTGTTGCATCAGATATCCGCTCTGATGGAATATTAATGAACTGCATTTGATTAGCGCCTGCTCACTGGCTGCTGCGGTCACAAGACCCGCTGGGTGCATCACTGTACCGATGCCGCTACAGGAGGGGGGTATACATAGTTTTTAGTTTTTGAGGGCAGACCCCAATTGATTGAGTAGTAGACAACCCCTTTAAGCACTGCAACTCAAAGGAAAGAGATCTTCCTGCATTCAGGGAGTTGCCATAGTAATCTGTTGCAGAGGAGCATGCTGGGAGCTCGCTGCTATGGATATTGTATTGTGGGAATAGTATGGCAGCTGTGGGGTCTGGGAGTTTCCATGTGTAAATCCCACGCATGGTAAAACACCTGCTTCTGTGCCGACCGCCTGGAGGTGTCTGCTGAATGGAAGCTCCCGGAGAGTTGTCATCAGTCTTTCCACTTCAGTAAGCCGTGATGTGACGTGAAGCACTGTACATATGCTGCACAATGGATGTAACGCTCCCCTTAAATATTACTATGTACTTACAAATAGAATGATGTAGCAGTCGCCTTCAAAGAAGCTCCCATAGGCCTTCTCAGGAAGCGGAACCATTTTCATTTTCTGGGGGGAAAAAAATAGATGAACAACATGCAATACAATGTCTGAACAGATGCTAAAGACAATAGGAAACTGGTGATCGTTACTAACACTGCGGCCGGGGCAGATGGATAATCTACGTGAGCAGAACGACCGCTATCCACCGAACCACCGTTATCAGCAACACGTCACTGGCTGACACATCATTATGTGCTGCCGAGAACGATGATTTGTCTACTGGAATAAAAACGATCACCCCTCAATGAACGAGCATGTCGCTCATTTATCACATGACTGCCATCCTGTTTCCACAGGCCGATAGGAGCGAGTGTTCCTACAAACACTGGTGCACCCCATTGGCCATTAGGCCACAAAATGGGCAGAATTTATCATGGTGGCTCCTACTGGATGATACGTCTGGTCCATCTTCGGATACATTTGTCTAACTTTACACAACATCACACAGTCTGCCCTGGCAAACAAGGCAGTATAAGGGTCAAAAACACGTGGAGGAATAAACCGTTCCCATCTGGGGAAGAAAAGGCACAAAGTGTGGAGCAAAATTTGTGTAAGGCCCCACACAAGTAAGTGTAAGCCAACACAACACATTTACTATAAGGTATGTGAGGAAACCTTAAACGGCGTACTTTTAACCACTAGTCATCCACATGTGTTCCGTTTTATTACAGTGGAAGCTATTAATCATTTACAGGAACATTTATTAGCTTCTTATGTTAGGCCGGGTTCACACTTGTGTGTGGCTGGTCTGCGTATGGCTGCGTAGTTCCTCCCTTAAGCTCCGTCTACTTCTGCATGCGTGCTGCATACCTATCTTTAACATTGGGTACGCAGGGAAATGCGTTGTATGTGGATGCGGCATTTTGACGTACCCACCAACAGCACGGGAATGCAAAAAGTTGCGTTCCTGTGAGGTCGGCGGGCACGTCAAAACGCCGCATCCGCATACAACGCATGTCCCTGCGTACCCAATGTTAAAGATAGGTACACAGCACGCATGCAGAAGTAGGCGGAGCTTAAGGGAGGAACTACGCAGCCATACGCAGACCAGCCACACACAAATGTGAACTTAGCCTTACAGAACTGCAATGTATCTGTAAAATTGGATGTGTCTCCATATGACATCCAATTTTTTTATGCACCCATAGACTTGAATGGGTGAGTCTCATCTGACACAAGGAAAAAAAATAGTGCATGATGTGATTTTTATCACATGCAGTGAAAAAAATCACTCATCTGCACTGCCCTATTGAATAACATTGGTCCATTCTTTTCTTGAACAGCACTCAGACCGTAAATATGGTCGTTTAAAAGAAAACTTACATAAACAATGTAACACAGCGAGCTAAGCTGTTTCCGCAACTCAGGAGTTACACCAACACTGTGGCTGACTCTTGGGGTAAGTGCACACGATTCGGAAGTGTCAGCACTTTGGATGCACCGCATGTTCGCTGCGTGCAAAGCGCTGCCGTCTATTGAACGCAGGTGATTCCCCATGTGTTCACTGAACCGTGCGGATTCACCACGTCCAATACATTGTATGGGTGATATTCATCTAGCAGAGATTAGTGTCTCCGCAAGATAAATAGACATGCTGGCGTCTGGAGAAACGCGCCACATGTCCGTCTCCGCGGGTGAGCCATGGGTGTCTCTGAGCGCATATTAGACATGGGACTTTTTAAAATCCTATCCATTATGCTGTAACATCTGGGCTCTGCCCAAGTACGCAGCGTCCAACCCTGCAGCGTTTACTGACCGTGTGCACATACCTTTACACACTTCTATGGGAGTTACACACACAACATAACGCAGCAATGGCCGGCTTTTTTTGTAGTTCTGTCCCTGGTGACCGACACTTAGAAGCAGATATTCTTATCTCTGGCAAGACAGATAGGAATGTCTAATTTTTCTTTGATAAAAAACGATTCTTGTGACAACTTTGATACACTCCCATTCATTTTTCTTTTTCTATATGTATTGGCATGGATAATCTGTTGCAGTATTCCCAGGAGTGTCACATCTCACTCAAAGCTATGGGGAAAATGTGCAAATTAAACGCTTATTTACCGCAAAATAAATTGATATGTTACAGATGTCCAATTCACCCTACAGGTCTGTTTCCGTGGCACAAAAAATAGCACCGTGTGCAAGAGATTTATGTAAACTGTAAAGGGCCAATTTCTTTTAATCATGGAAATATGCAGTGGAAAAACATTTAGAATGGGAACTTCGCTTTAATTTGTCTTTAGTTAGTCTGTTTGGACGTACGTTGGTGTTGAGTACACAGAATACAAATAGTTTGGAGTGAAATCTGCCACATGCAACACCTTTCCTGGACAGAAGGGGGCAACATTTTCACCTATAGATATACAGTCAATGTATACATCTTATTTAGGGGAGGGGTGGACTTGAGGCGTGATGGAAACTGCCACACATCCATGAAGATGTTACACCAATCGTTTAAGAAGTGGAATATGGCTGCAACGACTGAGGCCTGTTGTTCATCAAGTTGTGACTAATTTCTTAAATGTCATTTAAAGTGCGTCACAGATGCAACCATCCCGAAAATATTTGTGAGTCATAGAAATGTTATCACACATAAGATATTGATATCCGTATAGTGAATTAACAGAATTTCTTGCGTTTTTTGCTGCAGATTTGGCAATCTAGATATGTCTCTTCTGCATACTGATAAAGTTTAATGTTAAAAAATAGTCCTATTCCATAGAATCTGGTTTGGGCACATATAGCAGCGGAACCTGGATACCTGTGTGTTTGGTGCTTTTTCACCACCCATTCAAGTCAATGGGTGGAAAACACTGAAAAACACCGACAGATGCTCTTTATCTGACATATGACTTTTGTGTGACTAATATTTGATGACTAAATTTAGTATAATGGGAGAGCCCTGGGGTTCGGTCTCTGTCTACTCTCTGATGAGCAACAACAAATGATTCAGTGAAATTTATTAACAAGACTCACTTCATCCCTACTCTATATTCTACTTTATATTTTTCTGAAAAAAAAAAAGAAGAAATATAGAATGAAACAAGCCTTGTCATTATGGTCACTACATAAATATATTTTGCTACCTATAAAATCTATCTATGGAATATCAATATATCTGTTTAGAGACTATCTATCTATCTATCTGTTATCTATCTATCTATCTATCTATTATCTATCTATTAAAGCAGCACTACACAAAACTGATGCAGCAAACGGGTGTAAGCCTTAGGGCTCCGACCCAGTATCTTCCATATACAGTGGCATGTAAAAGTTTGGGCACTCCTGGTCAAAATTACTGTAATTGTGAACAGTTAAGCGAGTTGAAGATGAAATGATCTCTAAAATGTCTAAAGTTAAAGATGACACATTTCCTTTGAATTTTAGGCAAAAAAATATATATTTTCATCTCTTACATTTAAAAAATTACAGGAAGGAAAATGGGCCAAAGCAAAAGTTTAGCCACCCTGCATGGTTAGTACCTAGTGACATCCCCTTTTGAAAATATCACATTTTGTAAACACTTTTTGTTGCCAGCCAAGAGACTTTCAGTTCTCGTTTTGAGGGATTTTCATCCATTCTTCCTTGGGAAACTCATGGTTGGTGACATATTATATTCCTGAAATTATGTGCCCTTTTTTCTCCACACATACCTTTGATAATTGTGGCCAAAGAGCTCTGTTTAAACCTCAACGGTCCACAGGACGTGTTTCCAAAATGCATCAGGCTTGTTTAGATTTTTTTTTGCATACTTCTGATACTGAATTCTATGGTGAGGACGCAGGAGAGATTTTCCTCTGATGAATCTTCCATGAAAGTGATATTTATGCAGGTGTCTCTAAACAATAGAACAATGTACCACAACTCCAGAGTCTGCTAAATCTTTCTGAAGGTCATTTGCAGTCAAGCTGGGGTCTGATTTCCCTCTCTTGCAAGTCTACAAGCAGCTCTCACTGTGAAATTTTGCTTGGTCTTTCAGACCTTATCTTGCCCTCCACTGTTCCTGTTAACTGCCATTTCTTAATTACATTTCAAACTGAGGAAAGGGCAACTTGAAAACGCTTTTCTATCTTCTTATAGCCTTCTCCTGCTTTGTGGGCCTCCATTGTTTTCATTTTCACAGTGCTAGACAGCTGCTTAGAAAAACCCATGGCTGCTGTTATTTTGGCGCTAGGTTAGATGAGGCTGGGTTTTTATAAATTTGCATCACCCGATATTTCCTAATGATGATAGTGAACAAGACATAAGCCTAACAGGCTAATTAAGGTCTGAAACCTTAGTCAAAGTTATCTGAGCACACAAATCTCCCTCAACGCCAAAACTTTTGCATAGGTCCATTTTCCGTTATGTTATTTTTAAAATGTAAAAGATGACAATATATTAATATTTTTTTGCCTGAAATGTTTCATCTTTAACTTTAGGCCTTTTAGAGATGATTCATCTTCAACTTGCTTAACTCTTCACAATAATAACAGTAATTTTTACCAGGGGTGCCCAAACTTTTACATGTCACTGTACTCATGACAAAAAATGGTAGCGCTTCAGACATGAGGTGAGAAAAACTGTGGTTTATATTTACCCATGTATGTGCGACATTTCGGTTCTTCAAACTTTGAGCCTTTCTCAAGCCATGAACATTCCGTAAAAGAATAGTATGGATCCTAAAGCTCATTATAGAGCAGCTCTCTAATGTCTATCCAAATGAATAAATAATTTATATACAGTACTGACCAAAAGTTTGGACACACCTTCTCATTTAAAGATTTTTCTGTATTTTCTTGACTGAAAATTGTAAATTCACACTGAAGGCATCAAAACTATGAATTAACACATGTGGAATTATATACTTAACAAAAAAGTGTGAAACAACTGAAAATATGTCTTATTTTCTAAGTTCTTCAAAGTATCCATCTTTTGCTTTGATGACTGCTTTGCACACTCTTGGCATTCTCTTGATGAGCTTCAAGAGGTAGTCACCGGGAATGGTTTTTACTTCACAGGTGTGCCCTGTCAGGTTTAATAAGTGGGATTTCTTGCCTTATAAATGGTGTTGGGACCATCAGTTGTGTTGAGCAGAAGTCTGGTGGATACACAGCTGATAGTTCTACTGAATAGACTGTTAGAATTTGTATTATGGCAACAAAAAAGCAGCTAAGTAAAGAAAAACGAGTGGCCATCACTACTCTAAGAAATGAAGGTCAGTCAGTCTGAAAAATTGGGAAAACTTTGAAAGTGTCCCCAAGGTCTCTGGCAAAAACCATCAAGCGCTACAAAGAAACTGGCTCACATGAGGACCGCCCCAGGAAATGAAGACCAAGAGTCACCTCTGCTTCTGAGGATAAGTTTATCCGAGTCACAAGCCTCAGAAATTGCAGGTTAACAGCAGCTCAGATTAGAGACCAGGTCAATGCCACACAGAGTTCTAGCAGCAGACACATCTCTACAACAACTGTTAAGAGGAGACTTTGTGCAGCAGGCCTTCAAGGTAAAATAGCTGCTAGGAAACCACTGCTAAGGACAGGCAACAAGCAGAAGGGACTTTTTGGGCTAAAGGACACAAGGAATGGACATTAGACCAGTGGAAATCTGTGCTTTGGTCTGATGAGTCCAAATTTGAGATCTTTGGTTCCAACCACCATCCCTTTGTGCGACGCAGAAAAGGTGAACGGATGGACTCTACATGCCTGGTTCCCACAGTGAAGCATGGAGGAGGAGGTGTGATGGTGTAGGGGTGCTTTGCTGGTGACACTGTTGGGGATTTATTCAAAACTGAAGGCATACTGAACCAGCATGGTACCACAGCATCTTGCAGCGGCATGCTATTCCATCCGGTTTGCGTTTAGTTGGAACATAATTTATTTTTCAACAGGACAATGACCCCAAACACACCTCCAGGCTGCGTAAGGGCTATCTGACCAAGAAGGAGAGTGATGGGGTGCTACGCCAGATGACCTGGCCTCCACAGTCACCAGACCTGAACCCAATCAAGATGGTCTGGGGTGAGCTGGACCGCAGAGTGAAGGCAAAGGGGCCAACAAGTGCTAAGCATCTCTGGGAACTCCTTCAAGATTGTTGGAAGACCATTCCCAGTGACTACTCCTTGAAGCTCATCAAGAAAATGCCAAGAGTATGCAAAACAGTCATCAAAGCAAAAGGTGGCTACCTTGAAGAACCTAGAATATAAGACATATTTTCAGTTGTTTCACACTTTTTTTGTTAAATATATATTTCCACAGGTGTTAATTCATATTTTTGATGCCTTCAGTGTGAATGTACAATTTTCATAGTCATGAAAATACAGAAAAATCTTTAAATGAGAAGGTGTGTCCAAACCTTTGGTCTGTACTGTACTTTCTTGCTGTGCTTGTGAAAATGAAACATTTTTTTTCATGGAAAATCTTTCTATCTACCATATCTATGTGTGAACCCTCAGAACTGAAATGTTGTCAGCCACCATGGGCTAATAAACCACACTTTTTTGCCATACTTTTTTGGTGTTTTGCCTCCATTGCTTATTTTTTGTCTGGATAGTTTGGTGCTTACCAGGGAGGCTCTGCATCCATATTGTCTTGGTGCTGCTCCTACTTTTCCTTTTATCTATCTATCTATCTATCTATCTATCTATCTATCTATCTATCTATAGGTAGAATGGGCAAATCTAGGCAGATGTAAGTCCTACTGAACTTGGGTGGCTCATGGAAAACATATTCTATGCCTCTTAAACCATAGTTGAAATTGACAAGGACTCTGCTACCCAAGAGCCTAGGTAGGTATTTAACACAGGGCAATCTTGGCAATTGCCAAGGAGCCCCATCCCCAAAAGGGGCCCCTGCTGTTATAATCCAGAAACTGCACTGATACCAGTCCTGCTTCAGTATAGTTTCTAAAGTTAAAAGTGTAAAAGGAGATTTGGTGACATCATGTGGAAAAGTCCTTCACCCTGCATAAGTACAGGGGAACTAAAGAGGAGGAGTGAGGCTAGCATGTTCTCTGTGCTGTGTGTGTGCATATAATGTGTGTGTGTCTATAACGTATCGTGTGCATCCACAGTTCAGAATATCAATTCTGCCGATGTGCATTCACCGGTATAAAAATATCTGAAATTCCCTAACGAATAAGCAACATGGTCATTCATTGTTGACTGGAAAGTTTATGCCAGAAGAAACAATCATCGGTCTCGTCGGAATATCACCCAGTGTTTAACAAGTATGTGCTGCCGAGACAATGATACTGCATGAGGACAAAACTATCATATTAGCGATCATTCTGACCCATCATTTTTGTTAGCCTATGTAAAAACGCAAGAAAAAAGCGCCAAACAACTTGAATATAATAAGCAGTAGACTATCAATCTGAAATCAGCTTATGTAAATGCACCCTAAATGTTTTCGTTTGATGGTGCAAACTGATTGTACTTGGAGCCTGACTTTTTATTTTTACCCAGGCCTTCAGTTTGCCTACTGTCACTCAAACTTGGAGCCAACCCTGCAGGACATATAAGTTTATAATTAGTGATGAGTGAGTGTGCTCGTTACTCGGGTTTTCTGAGCATGCTCGGGTGTTCTCCGAGTATCTTTGGCGTGCTTGCAGATTATGTTTGTGTCCCCGCAGCTGCATGATTTGTAGCTGCTAGACAGCCTGAATACATGTGGGGATTCCCTAACAAACAGGCAATCTCTGCATGTATTCAGATTGTCTAACAGCTGAAAATCATGCAGCTGCGGGGACCCAAACATAATCTACGAGCACGCCCAAGATACTCGGAGAACACGCGAGCATGCTCAGAAAACCCGAGTAACGAGCATACTCGCTCATCATTATTTATTAGCGCCTGAAGTCCAATTTGATTGCTACAAAATTGACTCATACCTCTGCTGAAATATATTCTTTTCTAATACTTAAAATTGTAAAGTAAGAAAGTTTCTTACCTCGATGGACCATATTTGTAATCCAGGTTTCCTACTAATGTTAGCAAGAGACTGCGTGCTCATTTTGACAGAGAAGCTGTAAGACAAGATTTGAGAAATGTTACAATGATACTTATTAATGGTACATACTTTATGTGCGTAGCTTTACAAGAAGAGAGACATTAAGATATACTGTGAAAGGTAAGAAAAACATAGCAATGTTCTCAAACCAAGGGCTCTATAGCTACATGTGCCTCTGTGGTCCTCTACAGGAGGCTCATACGTTTGTGCACTAGTGACAGTGCAGCACCCCAGGGTCCTGGTCATTGCAGTAATATCATTTTCCTCCAGGGGAGAGTGGTGTTATGTTTGGAGGCAAAGAAGGATAACTGCATCCAGGTACCACAAACATGCAACACATTTCACACTCTAGGCCAACAGGGGGAGCCTTGCTCCTATTTATTAGGTCACTTCCCACACTTAGGTAAAACTGGTTGCCTGTAGGGAAAGTTAGTTAGTTGCTGGCTGAGCTCCGCTCAGTTAGTTGGTCCCTGGCAGTGGTGGGATCCTGTCAGAAAGCAGAGGAGAAGGATACAGAGCTGTGCATGCCCTCAGAGCTGCAGTTCTTAGAAAGAGACATCAAAGGCAGGACTGTATTGCAGGAGGCGTGCAACGAAATCATAGCAAAGGAGTGGATATCAGAAGGGGACCAGCCCTACACAGGCTGCCTACTTCTGAAGCACAGAATCCTGGTAGCCGGAACACCGAGGGAGTAACGACCTTTATGCCTTGCTCCAGAGACCGGCAGGACAGCTAATTTCACGTTACCTGTCCGCCCCACACCCAGGAGGCACGGTGGCATCCCTTAGAGGCTGGGGCTTGATAGAGTCCCTATAAACTGCCGCAAGCCACCAGTCATATGGGTTTCTCCTATCCTATCCGGGGGACAGAGAGAGAGACATAACATCTACAATAGTTGTGAGGACCTTATGAGAAGCTTAGCAGTAAGGGACTACAACACTGCGGCGCAAAGGAAGGCTACTGATTTCCACCTGGACAAGGGGACTCTGGATTTGCCTCCAAACCAGCCGGACTCTGACTGCCCTGTGATCTGGTGCTCTGGACTGTGGATGCTAAAGTCTTAAGTAAAGGTAAAGAGACTGCAACCTTGTGTCCTTGTTCTTCTCTGCGCCTCTCACCATCCACCATCTACACACCGGGAAGCCCTGGGGACATACTTCACCTGTGGGAAGGTATACCATCTAGCTGCCATAACATCACCCCAGTGGATTCCTTAAAGCAGCGTCGGTCACCCTGACCGAATGCCACAGGTGTCATCACAAGCATAAACTCTATCCCTTTAAAGACCTTTCCCTTTTACACGGACGTCCCAGGGCCACGGACCGGATCAGCCACCGTGACATCCCCCAGTGAACCGAAGGACCCGGTACCGAGTACCCCATGGCCCCATGGGGGTGCTCCAACCACTAAACGGTCATAGGATTATCAGAACTTGGTAGTAGAGTAAACCAAAATAATTCCCAGTTACTCTTTAGAAAAATGCAGGGGTATAACTATAGAGGGATCAAGGTTACAGCTACACCAAGACCCAAACGATCACTAATACTATTAAAGACCTGTCATATTTGGGGGTCCTATTGGAGATTTTGCTTTGGGACCCTTAAGTTTAAGTTACGCCACTGGAAACCTATCTGGGGTACAGTCTCATGAGGCAGTAAAGATGTGGCAGAGAGCAGTTAAAGCACTGTAAACCTCCTAATACCTGTGACATCACCAGTGCCTCTGCAATTTTGTAGGCACCTGCGACATAATCACTGGTATCTCTGCAATTTTGTAGGCACCTGCGACATCATCACTGGTGTCTCTGCAATTTTGTAGGCACCTGCGACATCATCACTGGTGTCTCTGCAATTTTGTAGACACCTGCGTCATCATCACTGGTGCCTTTGCAATTTTGTAGGCACCAGCGACATCATCACTGGTGTCTCTGCAATTTTGTAGACACCTACATCATCACTGCTGCCTTTGCAATTTTGTAGACACCTGCGTCATCATCACTGGTGCCTCTGCAATTTTGTAGGCACCTGCAACATCATCACTGGTGCCTCTGCAATTTTGTAAGCACCTGCAACATCATCACTGGTGCCTTTGCAAATTTATAGGCACCTGCAACATAATCACTGTTGCCTCTGCAATTATGTAGGCACTTTCAACATCATGCATGCATTGTGCAGCAGCAATGACATTAGAGGACGGACCTACTAATCAAAAAATGTATCGGGGAAGACATAAATGGTACAAGAATCACAGTGCTCTGGTCCGGTGGCCACAGACTACCAACATGGTCGCTTTACCAGGGTCCTGCAAATATTTTTGCTCAATCCTAGGCAGTGCTATTAAATCACATTTGTAAACCTGCATGTAGATACATAGTTTTTTTTACCACAATGTCGCTATGATTGTAGTTTTCACTGTCAATGCGGTAAGATGTGATCCCGTTTAAGAAATGGTAAGTCTTACTACTATTACAGCTGACATAGCAGCAGTGCCATGTAATATGAGGTGCAGTGTACGGAGATCCTTGTTTGAATATAGTCAAATAAGCAGAGCAGAAGTAATGAAGGTGGGTTACTAAAAGGGCTCCCTGGGATATTAACATTATGTGCGTTTGATGTAGCACATGGGTCAGCGATGTGATTATGGTGATTGGGTTGCACTGGGTTTTCTTAGGCCGACAAAGGAGATGATCCATCCAAGCAGAACATTTGCATGCCTACTTGTATTGGCATCTTTTCAATAAAGTTAATAAGCTAAAATAGAACCTAGTGGTAAGTGACTCCAAAGTTTTTTCCACATGCGGTTATCTTCTGCTGGAACTTTTGGTACCTGTTGTATTTGGGGCTCAATGTGTCACAGCCACTGGTATCCTACTATGTCAGTGCAACCCTGATTGGTCATGCCATGGATCTGCAATTGAGAAGCTTTAAGCACTTTTTCATACTGACAGCAGATAATGTTACAATATCATATTTTACCATTTTGTGTGAAAAGGTGTCAAACAATAGACATTAATCCATGTGGGAAGAAATCAAATCATGCATGATGGTGCCTGTGTGTAACTTTGCACTTGTCTACCTTACAATTTGCAGACATGACTGACCCATAAGTTACTGCAATACATTTGTCTGAATACCGTATACCCTATGGCCTAATTGAAGAGTCCAGAAAGAAACAGATAATTTTTCATCCGTATGGTATCCACATGTCTGTTTTCTTACATCGGTTTGGTATCTGTTTTTATATACCAAGAACTGAACAAGTATACAAACCCAAATACAGCTCTGGTGTCTTTTTATCATTTCAGAGAGCCTCACAGTGCCTAACCCCATTATTTACCATAGATGCTATTAAATATAGTATACAGGGGGCTAAGAAAAGAATTTCAGTATTGCTGCAGACACTGCCCAGTGAGGTCTGCTTACAGGGGTTCTCTATGTGATAAAAATGGCCGCTGTGACATATTTCAAACTGCAACCTCATCTGTTTGGTTACTACCTGATGAAACACAGCTCAATACATTGTTTCAACTGTCAGAGGAGCAGCATCATGTCATTCAGCCATAGAGCAGGGCTGTAGAAAGAGAAAAAACCTGTCCTTAGCTGAGTGAGCAGAAAGGGTTATAATTTTCCTGTTTTAGTCCTCCTCCATGCTCAGTCTCCATGCCATATTGTAAACTTGTAAGGCTGACTGAGAGAATACAGATTTACAAATGAGCGCAGAGTAAGGCCGGTGTCACACTTGTGAGTGCAATGCGAGTCTCTCACATCAATTCCCGGCACTGCCGCCGGCACTCGGGACTGGAGTGTGCGGCTGCATGTATTTGTACGCAGCTGCACGCTCCGGTCCCGAGTGCCGGTGGCAGTGCCGGGTATTGATGTGAGAGACTCGCGCAAGTTTCTCGCATCACACTCGCAAGTGTGACTCCGGCCTAAGACTGAGGCTGGAGAAAAATATCTTGTTCTGCAGGACATTATAATGTCTTACAGTAGCATGTTTATCACATTCTCAGTGAACTGCATTTTGGCCAAGTTCAGATGGATGTATTTCACCATCTGTATAGAGACCAGTGCCTGGACTGATCGCAGGTCTCCCAACCAGAACGTACAGTCTAATATGGAATCAAAGGCCGTACGTTGGGTCAAGAGATCAGCCATTATTCAGGTTATTGTCGTTCATAAATGAGCCATGAAATATGATCATCTGATCCTAGTCTTACGGTAAGTGCAAAGTCACGGGGATCAGTAATGCCAGTGGGCACTATATATGGTGGCTCATAGATAACATCCCACCCACTGCACTATATAGAGTTCTGGAGCTGTAGGGACGAATTCTCAATTCTGTAGGCTTCAGAGATTACCTCTCCCAGAACTCCTCGCTGTCTCCGTGTCTATTCATATCTTGCAATGGTGGATTACATTCATTGAAGTTTCTGCTTTATACCAGGCCATAAAGTGCATACCATGACTATCTGATACATACATGACCCAATGGAAAGAGTCACACATGGACGGCCCAATGTGCCTTTACAGCAGCCACAATATGGGGGTCAGGGACCCAGTTCTAGAAACAGGAGCAGGTTCTATAGATGGGATCTGCATTTGTCAGACAGTTATGGCATTTTTTATGGACCTAATAAATGACTAAGTTGGGAATTAAACCTTAATGGAAAGTAAAAGGTTAATACTTGGCAATCTCTTCGCTAACTAGATGCTTTGGCAGAAAGTCAATATTGTACATGGCTGTATACATTGTACTGTTTGTTGCGTGGCAGGTGGCACAATGCCTGCATTCACTGGTTCAGGAGTCGCAGACTGGTGCATAAAAGCCCGAGCTGTTTATAGTATATCAGAGACCAATAATTCACAATGCAAACAGCCATTCTAGTAAAGAGCAACACTATCCACATCAGTCACATTTCACTCTTTGTATCTGACTTCTTGACTGCCAACCCTTCCAGATGATGTATTTCGCATAAAAATTCACTGAGGCTGTTTTCACACTGTGCTATTTTTTTGTTGTTGCATGTTTCATGAGTTTTAAAGTGTTAATGTTAGTGTTAAAGCCTATAGTGAAATTATAAAATAATTGTCAAAAGTAGAAAAAATAGATGTGGCACTCACCCAAGTTAGCTGCAAATCAATGTCCTTTATTCATCATAACAACGAAACAGACATGGTAAGGAGAGGCGGCTGGTTGAGGGTAGCGGTGCGGGGAGTGAGAGGAGGACCGTTTCAGGACCCGTGGAAGCGCACAAGCGCGGTCCTCCTCACACTCACCGCACCGCTACCCTCAACCAGCCGCCTCTCCTTACCATGTCTGTTTCGTTGTTATGATGAATAAAGGACATTGATTTGCAGCTAACTTGGGTGAGTGCCACATCTATTTTTTCTACTTTTGACAATTGTTTATTACTTTTTTGTGGAGCACCACCCGTACGCTGCTGGTCTCATACATGCTATACGAGTCTTAACAAGGATCCAACGTCTATTATTGAACCGTCTGTTGCGAGATCGCCTAGTGCCGTTCATATTCCTCACTTTGTTTACGAAATTATAAAATATACAACACACAAATTGTTTTGGTTTGTTTCATTTTTTGGCTCGGTTATATATTTTTTTCAAAATAAAGCCTGCCCTGGGTTTGATAGCATTTCTGGCATTTTTCTCATAGGCAAGAAAAACACCAGAAAACAAAAAATGTGTATGTTAACAAATGTGTCAAAATACAAATTACCACCAAATATGCTTTAAAAAACAACAGCATTGAAATCCATGGTGTTTTAACAAACATTTCATAACAGTAAATAAAAGGTGTGTATGAGGCTTTAGGCCAAATTCATATCGCTTTAAAACTACCTCCATATTACAAACACAATACCCAGATGCACAGCAATTCTACTGAGCTGATTTAAATGGGTTGTCCCATGACCAACACCAATCACCTATTCATAGGACTTGTGATAAATGCTTGTGGCAGATCACTTGGACCTTCAGAAATCATGAGGGTCCCAAAATTCCCTATATGAATAGAATGGTATTGTACTTGTGCCACCAGAGCTCCATTAATTAATTAATTGACGAATTAATTAATTAATTCATTCATTTATTCATTCACTGTGGGAGAAGTGGTCACACATGTAAACTACCACTTCCAAAAATGAACAGATTGGAGCTCATGCAAAAGTACTGTTCCATTCGTACAAGTGATGTTAAAAAACCCATTCTTGTGAATGATGGGTGCCAGCGATCATACATTTATCAGATGCCCTGTAGATAAAGGACAACCCCTTTTATTTGGGGGGAGGGTGGTCTGGATCTTATATTATTACCAAGTTATCTTTCTTATTGGTGGTCGAACTAATAAAGCAATTTGCTTTACCTATCATGTTGTTTTGATTATTAGTTTGGCTCTTGCTCCCACACGACACATCCATCGTGTGGGCATGTTTGCAGTTCCACGACTACATCTCCCTGCTACGGCCATGGATCATTTTTTCCCTCCTTTCCTGGTGGTGCTCCACTAGTTTGCTTCAGTGGACGCGTTAATTAGGACAGCCCCATCTACACAAAACGCCCTAGCCCAGAGATCTTGTGGCTGACTTCTAATCTTGCTCCCATCAGGGCAGTGCAATTGCTGTTGAAAGGCTAGATAGTCATGACATCTGTTGTGAATTCTGTGGCTGAGTTCACTTCTGTGGTCACAAGTGGTATTGCAGTCTCTGGGCTTCCTCCCTCAGGTGTTTTGGTGAGCTCGTTGGCTGCCTTGCTATTTAGCTCCACCTGAGTCTGTCTTCCTTGCTCCTTGTCAATGTTCCAGTGTTGGATCTGAGCTACTGCATCTTTCCTTGGGCCTGCTGCTCTGCTAGATAAGTGCTTCTAGTTTGTTTTCTGTTTTTTTCTGTCCAGCTTGCTATTGTCTTTTGCTGGAAGCTCTGAGAAGCAGAGGGGTGCACCGCCGTGCTGTTAGTTCGGCACGGTGGGTCTTTTTGCCCCTTTGCGTGGTTTTCGTTTTAGGGTTTTTTGTAGACTGCATAGTTCTCTTTGCTATCCTCGCTCTGTCTAGAATATCGGGCCTCACTTTGCTGAATCTATTTCATTCCTACGTTTGTCTTTTCATCTTGCTAACAGTCATTATATGTGGGGGGGCTGCCTATTCCTTTGGGGTATTTCTCTGAGGTAAGTCAGGCTTGTATTTCTATCTTCAGGCTAGTCAGCTCCTCAGGCAGTGCCGAGTTGCATAGGTAGTTGTTAGGCGCAATCCACTGCTGCTTATAGTTGTGTGAGGATAGATCAGGTACTGCAGTCTACAGAGATTCCACGTCTCAGAGCTCGTCCTATTGTTTTTGGTAATTGCCAGATCTCTGTATGTGCTCTGATTACTGCACGCTGTGTTGCCTGATTGCCAGCCATAACAGTACAAGGAGCCACACCAATGATTCCCAATAGAGGGAAAAAAGAAATCCTGACATCATTTTTTTTTCTTAGCTCTGTCTTCAGTCTTTTTTTCCCCCTAGACATTAGAGTGCTTCAGGACACAGCTGTGGACATGGATATTCAGGCTCTGTGCTCCTCAATGGATAATCTCGTTGTAAATGTACAAAAGATTCAAGATACTATTGATCAGAAATCGATGCTAGAACCAAGAATTCCGATTCCTGATTTGTTTTTTGGTGACAGAACTAAGTTCCTGAGCTTCAGAAATAATTGTAAGCTATTTTTGGCCTTGAAACCTCATTCTTCTGGTAATCCTATTCAACAGGTTTTGATTATTATTTCTTTTTTGCGCGGCGACCCACAGGACTGGGCGTTTTCTCTTGCACCAGGAGATTCTGCATTGAGTAATGTTGATGCATTTTTCCTGGCGCTCGGATTGCTTTACGATGAGCCTAATTCAGTGGATCAGGCTGAGAAAAATCTGCTGGCTTTATGCCAGGGTCAGGATGATGTAGAAGTATATTGTCAGAAATTTAGGAAATGGTCAGTACTCACTCTGTGGAATGAATCTGCACTAGCGGCTTTGTTCAGAAAGGGTCTCTCTGAAGCTCTTAAGGATGTAATGGTGGGATTTCCTATGCCTGCTGGTTTGAATGAGTCTATGTCCTTGGCCATTCAGATCGGTCGTCGCTTGCGCGAGCGTAAATCTGTGCACCATCTGGCGGTACTGCCTGAGAGTAAACCTGAGCCTATGCAGTGCGACAGGACTATGACTAAAGTAGAACGGCAAGAACACAGACGTCTGAACAGACTGTGTTTCTATTGTGGTGATTCTACTCATGCTATTTCTAATTGTCCTAAACGCACTAGGCGGTTCGATAGCTCTGCCGTTATTGGTACTGTACAGTCCAAATTCCTTTTGTCCATTACCTTAATGTGCTCTTTGTCATCGTATTCTGTCATGGCGTTTGTGGATTCAGGCGCTGCCCTGAATCTGATGGATTTGGATTATGCTAAACGTTGTGGATTTTTCTTGGAGCCTTTGCGGTGTCCTATTCCGTTGAGAGGAATTGATGCTACACCTTTGGCCAAGAATAAGCCTCAGTACTGGGCCCAGCTGACCATGTGCATGGCTCCTGCACATCAGGAAGTTATTCGCTTTCTGGTACTGCATAATTTGCATGATGTGGTCGTGTTGGGGTTGCCATGGCTACAAACCCATAATCCAGTATTGGATTGGAACTCTATGTCGGTAACCAGCTGGGGTTGTCAGGGAGTACATGGTGATGTTCCATTTTTGTCTATTTCGTCATCCATTCCTTCTGACATCCCAGAGTTCTTGTCGGACTTTCAGGATGTATTTGAAGAGTCCAAGTCTGATGCCCTACCTCCGCATAGGAATTGTGATTGTGCTATCGATTTGATTCCTGGTAGTAAATTCCCTAAGGGTCGTTTATTTAATTTGTCCGTACCTGAACACACCGCTATGCGCAGTTATGTGAAGGAGTCCCTGGAGAAGGGACATATTCGCCCATCGTCGTCACCATTGGGAGCAGGGTTCTTTTTTGTAGCCAAGAAGGATGGTTCGCTAAGACCGTGTATTGATTACCGCCTTCTTAATAAGATCACTGTTAAGTTTCAGTATCCCTTGCCATTGATTTCTGACTTGTTTGCTCGGATTAAGGGGGCTAGTTGGTTTACTAAGATTGATCTTCGTGGTGCGTATAATCTGGTGAGAATCAGGCAGGGAGATGAATGGAAAACGGCATTTAATACGCCCGAGGGTCATTTTGAGTATCTGGTGATGCCGTTCGGACTTGCCAATGCTCCATCTGTTTTTCAGTCTTTTATGCATGACATTTTCCGTGAGTATCTGGATAAATTCTTGATTGTTTACTTGGATGACATTTTGATCTTCTCAGATGATTGGGAGTCTCATGTGAAGCAAGTCAGAATGGTTTTCCAGGTACTGCGTGCTAATTCCTTGTTCGTGAAGGGATCAAAGTGTCTCTTCGGTGTGCAGAAAGTTTCATTTTTGGGGTTCATCTTTTCCCCTTCTACTATCGAGATGGATCCGGTTAAGGTTCAGGCCATCCAGGATTGGACTCAGCCGACATCTCTAAAAAGTCTGCAGAAATTCCTGGGCTTTGCTAATTTTTATCGTCGCTTCATCTGTAATTTTTCTAGCATTGCCAGACCATTGACCGATTTGACCAAGAAGGGTGCTGATTTGGTTAATTGGTCTTCTGCTGCCGTGGAAGCTTTTCAGGAGTTGAAGCGTCGTTTTTGCTGTGCCCCTGTGTTGTGTCAACCTGATGTTTCTCTTCCGTTCCAGGTCGAGGTTGATGCTTCTGAGATTGGTGCAGGGGCGGTTTTGTCACAGAGAGGTTCTGGTTGCTCAGTGTTCAAACCATGTGCTTTCTTTTCCAGGAAATTTTCTGCTGCTGAGCGTAATTATGATGTGGGCAACCGAGAGTTGCTGGCCATGAAGTGGGCATTCGAGGAGTGGCGTCATTGGCTTGAGGGTGCTAAGCATCGCGTGGTGGTATTGACTGATCATAAGAACTTGACTTATCTCGAGTCTGCCAAGCGCTTGAATCCTAGACAGGCCCGTTGGTCGTTATTTTTTGCTCGTTTTGATTTTGTGATTTCATACCTTCCGGGCTCTAAAAATGTGAAGGCGGATGCTCTGTCTAGGAGTTTTGTGCCCGACTCTCCGGGGTTATCTGAGCCGGCGAGTATCCTCAAGGAAGGAGTCATTGTGTCTGCCATCTCCCCTGATTTGCGGAGAGTGTTGCAGAAATTTCAGGCTAATAAACCTGATCGTTGTCCGGCCGAGAAACTGTTCGTCCCTGATAGGTGGACTAGTAAAGTTATCTCTGAACTTCATTGTTCGGTGCTGGCCGGTCATCCAGGAATCTTTGGTACCAGGGAGTTGGTTGCTAGATCCTTCTGGTGGCCATCTCTGTCACGGGATGTGCGTGCTTTTGTGCAGTCCTGTGGAATTTGTGCTAGGGCTAAGCCCTGCTGTTCACGTGCCAGTGGGTTGCTTTTGCCCTTGCCGGTCCCGAAGAGGCCTTGGACACATATTTCGATGGATTTCATTTCTGACCTTCCCGTTTCTCAAAAAATGTCGGTCATTTGGGTGGTCTGTGATCGCTTTTCTAAAATGGTCCATCTGGTGCCCTTGGTTAAATTGCCTTCCTCCTCTGATTTGGTGCCTTTGTTCTTCCAGCATGTGGTTCGTTTACATGGCATTCCTGAGAATATTGTTTCTGACAGAGGTTCCCAGTTTGTCTCGAGGTTCTGGCGAGCCTTTTGTGGTAGGATGGGCATTGACCTATCTTTCTCCTCGGCCTTCCATCCTCAGACTAATGGCCAGACCGAACGAACCAATCAGACCTTGGAAACATATCTGAGATGTTTTGTTTCCGCTGACCAGGATGATTGGGTGTCATTTTTGCCGTTGGCTGAGTTCGCCCTTAATAATCGGGCCAGCTCGGCTACCTTGGTCTCTCCATTTTTCTGCAATTCTGGGTTCCATCCTCGTTTCTCTTCAGGACAGGTTGAGTCTTCGGACTGTCCTGGTGTGGATTCTGTGGTGGACAGGTTGCAGCAGATCTGGACTCAGGTAGTGGACAATTTGACCTTGTCCCAGGAGAAGGCTCAGCTTTTCGCTAATCGCAGACGCCGTGTGGGACCCCGACTTCGTGTTGGGGATTTGGTTTGGTTATCTTCTCGTCATATTCCTATGAAGGTTTCCTCTCCTAAATTTAAACCTCGTTTTATTGGTCCGTATAGGATTTCTGAGATTCTCAATCCGGTGTCTTTTCGTCTGACCCTCCCAGACTCCTTTTCCATACATAATGTATTCCATAGGTCGTTGTTGAGGAGATACGTGGCACCTATGGTTCCATCTGTGGAGCCTCCTGCCCCTGTTTTGGTGGAGGGGGAATTGGAGTATATTGTGGAGAAGATTTTGGATTCTCGTGTCTCTAGACGGAAACTCCAGTATCTGGTCAAATGGAAGGGTTATGCTCAGGAAGATAATTCCTGGGTTTTTGCCTCTGATGTCCATGCCCCAGATCTTGTTCGTGCCTTTCATGTGGCTCATCCTGGTCGGCCTGGGGGTTCTGGTGAGGGTTCGGTGACCCCTCCTCAAGGGGGGGGTACTGTTGTGAATTCTGTGGCTGAGTTCACTTCTGTGGTCACAAGTGGTATTGCAGTCTCTGGGCTTCCTCCCTCAGGTGTTTTGGTGAGCTCGTTGGCTGCCTTGCTATTTAGCTCCACCTGAGTCTGTCTTCCTTGCTCCTTGTCAATGTTCCAGTGTTGGATCTGAGCTACTGCATCTTTCCTTGGGCCTGCTGCTCTGCTAGATAAGTGCTTCTAGTTTGTTTTCTGTTTTTTTCTGTCCAGCTTGCTATTGTCTTTTGCTGGAAGCTCTGAGAAGCAGAGGGGTGCACCGCCGTGCTGTTAGTTCGGCACGGTGGGTCTTTTTGCCCCTTTGCGTGGTTTTCGTTTTAGGGTTTTTTGTAGACTGCATAGTTCTCTTTGCTATCCTCGCTCTGTCTAGAATATCGGGCCTCACTTTGCTGAATCTATTTCATTCCTACGTTTGTCTTTTCATCTTGCTAACAGTCATTATATGTGGGGGGGCTGCCTATTCCTTTGGGGTATTTCTCTAAGGTAAGTCAGGCTTGTATTTCTATCTTCAGGCTAGTCAGCTCCTCAGGCAGTGCCGAGTTGCATAGGTAGTTGTTAGGCGCAATCCACTGCTGCTTATAGTTGTGTGAGGATAGATCAGGTACTGCAGTCTACAGAGATTCCACGTCTCAGAGCTCGTCCTATTGTTTTTGGTAATTGCCAGATCTCTGTATGTGCGCTGATTACTGCACGCTGTGTTGCCTGATTGGTTAGTCTACACCACAAAAGAGCATGAAGTTTGTGAAAACTAATTATTTTTTTCAAAGAGAAAACACTTCAAATTCCGTTTTTAATTTTTCTTAAACTTAAGACAAATATTGTCAATCTTGAAATGCTCATGTATTTGAGACTTGTCAGGCATAAATTGAAAATTGAAAATTGTAACCCTTGCTCATTCATAGCAGAACAAACTAGTGAAAGCAGGAGCTGGCCGCAATCTTCTAGATAAACTGGATTATAAAGACTGTGAATAATAAAAGCTACTGTATGTGTTAGAGCAGAACGCACCTTCGCTCTGTCAGCACCATTACAGTCTATGGCCTCGTTGGCGCATAAGCCCAAATCCCGTTTTGCAGGGTGATACGGACCCCTGCCCCGATGAGACCCACAAACGTGAAGATAAGCGCAATGTGAAAGCACCCCAATGCATTACACGTTTTTTTCTTTCATGTTTTCCCATATACACCTCTTTAAGTGTTAAATAACGTATGTAATTAATGACTACAAAAAAAATGCCACCAACAAACACTTATAAAAGAAAATGTATAAAATTAATGTCGTTACAAGCCACTGAAATTTTTGATGAAGTTTTTTTAAGATAAAGGCAGAAATAGATCAAACAGAAAGGAGAAGTATATGCCTTTCTGTGAAGTTTTCCAAAAACGCTGTGTGTGAACCCACCGTAGGGGCTCACGAAAATAGACAAATAATGCCATTTCCCATCAGACGCACTATACACCACGCTTTTCTTCAAGAAACAGTTCTGCTTGAAACAAACTAAATTTATTGTTTCATACTCTTATTCTGAAATACACATTTTTTTTACATTACCTGTAATTTTGTGCATGACTTTCTTCTTTTGAAATAGGTCTTCATAAATTGGTTGAAACTTATTTTCCAGAACCCCAAAAGTATATTTATAGGAGGGCAGCAAACCCCTGGACATTATTCCTCCGGGCACATAGTCAGACTTTGGGTAGGTTCATGCAAGTGCATTAAATATTCAGACAATTACCCACATTGATTATTCAGTTTTTACCATATTTTGGTGGAAATTTCTGAGGTTAATGGGCTCCAAATGAATTAAAACAACAATTTTTACACAATGAAATGTGTCTGTAAATCACTGAAAATGAAAACTTATAATTTCTCTGGAAAATTCAGACTAATAAAAATTATTTCGATGTTCAATATTTACTGTCATCATTTTCTATTATCTTTTTTTAAACTATTATGGAAATAGTAAAGCAATGAAAGTACTTTATTACTAATCCTTCTTAACTATATAGCAACTAGTTGAGCATATGATTCTCCTTCACAGCATTCCTCAGGCCTAAAGTAAAAAGTGTCTTTTTTATAGGCACAACCCTTCGTTTATAAACTCAGTCCCTCCTTTGTACCTCCTGTTAGACATATTGGTTCCTATGGTGCTAATAATGACCACTACATATACAAACAGCCTCTTCACAAAGGAAGAGAACAAGGTCTTTAGTGCCACATATTGAATGTAGCAATCCTAGGTCATCATCCTTGCCACATGACTTACAGTATGTAGCCAAATCAGAATCTCCATTTGTAAACTGCTGTTTCAGGGTTCTTATCCATCATCAATGCAAAGTAGTAGACTCCTTGGCTGGGTGAGTGGCCTTTAACAGGAGTTTAGGTTTCGCTAGAAGCCCTGATCTCTTCCTGTATTAAGAGGTTATTTGCATATTTTATTTCCTAGTTTATTACTCATAAATCTCCCCACAACACTTGGTGGTCTCATTAACGAGAAACAACATGTCCATTGCAGTGACCAATATAGCCTACATGTCTCCTTTTTCACCTGACCCTTTTACAACCTCCCCTTGCAGTCAGTTATTGTAAGGCAATCCTGCTCAACCAGCCATAGACATGTAGTAGTTTTCGCTGACAAAGTTCATCCTGTCCTACCATAATCGTGCATGAATCAGTAATCCATGTTTTTTTCAGTGTGAAGATGGGAAAAGACATCGTCAGACCTCTCTGCGAGAGGCTCATCCTCAGCAAGCACAAAACAGATGAGAAGGATGAAATTCAACACACCTGATCTCTTTCCAACAACATCTGTAGTGAAGGGTGGATTGGGAGACCCAAATATTCACTAGATTGTATGACAATTGCACCAAAAAGTTTTTTCTTATCTGTAGCCATCACTCCGCATTTAATTTTCTTCTTGATGTTGACGGTGCATGTTAATGAAAGTATCTTATATTTTCAAAGGGAAAAGGTCACCTTGAAAAACACTATTTACCTTCAGATATAGGCTAATCTGCAGATAAATAGAAAAAAAATTGCTTCCTGTCCGGTTTACTGAAAGTGCGGCTACAGGGAGAAAATAAACTTTCTTCCTCCTTGGAGCCGCTGGTTTTCAGTCCTGGGGGATTGCATGAGAGGCTACAGTCACCGCTCACCACATTGTGAACAGCGGCTGTAAGCATGCCCCGATACATTGTTTGATCGCTAGCTCTGCAGGGCAAATATGCATGGTGAACCGTTAATCATAGTGCCAGGGCGTGCCTACAGCTGCCGAGCGGTAACTGCAGCCTCTCCATGGACCCTATATGACTAAAAACCAGGCAGCACTGTTATGTTTGCTAATGACAGGTGTTATGAAGGCAATCCAGAAACACAGTGTGCATAGCGATCAGAGCGCACACAGTGATCTGACAAATACCCAAAAATACAAGAACGAGCTCTGAGACGTGGAAACTCTGTAGACTGCACACCTGATCCTATCCTAAACACAACTAAAAGCGGCTGTGGATTGCGCCTAACAACTACCTAGGCAACTCGGCACAGCCTAAGAAACTAGCTAGCCTGAAGATAGAAAAATAGGCCTGACTTGCCCCAGAGAAATTCCCCAAAGGAAAAGGCAGCCCCCCACATATAATGACTGTGAGTAAGATGAAAAGACAAAACGTAGGGATGAAATAGATTCAGCAAAGTGGGGCCCGATATTCTAGGACAGAGCGAGGACAGTAAAGCGAACTTTGCAGTCTACAAAAAACCCTAAAGCAAAACCACGCAAAGGGGGCAAAAAAAAACCACCGTGCCGAACTAACGGCACGGCGGTACACCCTTTGCGTCTCAGAGCTTCCAGCAAAACAAAAGACAAGCTGGACAGAAAAAAAGCAACAAAAAAGCAAAAAGCACTTAGCTATACAGAGCAGCAGGTCACAGGAACAATAAGGAGAAGCTCAGATCCAACACTGAAACATTGACAAGGAGCAAGGATAGCAGCATCAGGCGGAGTTAAGTAATGAAGCAGTTAACGAGCTCACCAGAACACCTGAGGAAGGAAGCTCAGAAGCTGCAGTACCACTTGTGACCACAGGAGTAAATTCAGCCACAGAATTCACAACAGTACCTCCCCCTTGAGGAGGGGTCACCGAACCCTCACCAGAGCCCCCAGGCCGACCAGGATGAGCCGCATGAAAGGCACGAACAAGATCGGAAGCATGAACATCAGAGGCAAAAACCCAGGAATTATCTTCCTGAGCATAACCCTTCCATTTAACCAGATACTGGAGTTTCCGTCTAGAAGCACGAGAATCCAAAATCTTCTCCACAATATACTCCAATTCCCCCTCCACCAAAACCGGGGCAGGAGGCTCAACAGATGGAACCATAGGTGCCACGTATCTCCGCAACAACGACCTATGGAATACATTATGTATGGAAAAGGAGTCTGGGAGGGTCAAACGAAAAGACACAGGATTGAGAACCTCAGAAATCCTATACGGACCAATAAAACGAGGTTTAAATTTAGGAGAGGAAACCTTCATAGGAATATGACGAGAAGATAACCAAACCAGATCCCCAACACAAAGTCGGGGACCCACACGGCGTCTGCGATTAGCGAAAAGTTGAGCTTTCTCCTGGGACAAGATCAAATTGTCCACTACCTGAGTCCAGATCTGCTGCAACCTATCCACCACAGAATCCACACCAGGACAGTCCGAAGACTCAACCTGTCCTGAAGAGAAACGAGGATGGAACCCAGAATTGCAAAAAAATGGAGAAACCAAGGTAGCCGAGCTGGCCCGATTATTAAGGGCGAACTCAGCCAACGGCAAAAAGGACACCCAATCATCCTGGTCTGCAGAAACAAAACATCTCAGATATGTTTCCAAGGTCTGATTGGTTCATTCGGTCTGGCCATTAGTCTGAGGATGGAAAGCCGAGGAAAAGGATAGGTCAATGCCCATCCTACCACAAAAGGCTCGCCAAAACCTTGAAACAAACTGGGAACCTCTGTCAGAAACAATATTCTCAGGAATGCCATGCAACCGAACCACATGCTGAAAGAACAAAGGTACCAAATCAGAGGAGGAAGGCAATTTAGCCAAGGGCACCAGATGGACCATTTTAGAAAAGCGATCACAGACCACCCAAATGACTGACATCTTTTGAGAAACGGGAAGGTCAGAAATGAAATTCATCGAAATATGTGTCCAAGGCCTCTTTGGGACCGGCAAGGGCAAAAGCAACCCACTGGCACGAGAACAGCAGGGCTTAGCCCTAGCACAAATCCCACAGGACTGCACAAAAGTACGTACATCCCGTGACAGAGATGGCCACCAGAAGGATCTAGCCACTAACTCTCTGGTACCAAAGATTCCAGGATGACCAGCCAACACCGAACAATGAAGTTCAGAGATAAGTTTATTAGTCCACCTATCAGGGACGAACAGTTTCTCTGCTGGACAACGATCAGGTTTATTCGCCTGAAATTTTTGCAGCACCCGCCGCAAATCAGGGGAGATGGCAGACACAATGACTCCTTCCTTGAGGATACCCGCTGGCTCAGATAAACCCGGAGAGTCGGGCACAAAACTCCTAGACAGAGCATCCGCCTTCACATTTTTAGAGCCCGGAAGGTACGAAATCACAAAGTCGAAGCGGGCAAAAAATAACGACCAACGGGCCTGTCTAGGATTCAAGCGCTTGGCAGACTCGAGATAAGTCAAGTTCTTATGATCAGTCAATACCACCACGCGATGCTTAGCTCCTTCAAGCCAATGACGCCACTCCTCGAATGCCCACTTCATGGCCAGCAACTCTCGATTGCCCACATCATAATTACGCTCAGCGGGCGAAAACTTCGAGGAAAAGAAAGCACATGATTTCATCACTGAGCAATCAGAACCTCTCTGTGACAAAACCGCCCCTGCTCCAATCTCAGAAGCATCAACCTCGACCTGGAACGGAAGAGAAACATCTGGCTGACACAACACAGGGGCAGAACAAAAACGACGCTTCAACTCCCGAAAAGCTTCCACAGCAGCAGAAGACCAATTAACCAAATCAGCACCCTTCTTGGTCAAATCGGTCAATGGTTTGGCAATGCTAGAAAAATTACAGATGAAGCGACGATAAAAATTAGCAAAGCCCAGGAACTTTTGCAGACTTTTCAGAGATGTCGGCTGAATCCAATCCTGGATGGCTTGGACCTTAACTGGATCCATCTCGATAGTAGAAGGGGTAAAGATGAACCCCAAAAATGAAACTTTCTGCACACCGAAGAGACACTTTGATCCCTTCACAAAGAGTTAGCACGCAGGACCTGAAAAACCATTCTGACCTGCTTCACATGAGACTCCCAATCATCTGAGAAGATCAAAATGTCATCCAAGTAAACAATCAGGAATTTATCCAGATACTCACGGAAGATGTCATGCATAAAAGACTGAAACACAGATGGAGCATTGGCAAGTCCGAACGGCATCACTAGATACTCAAAATGACCCTCGGGCGTATTGAATGCAGTTTTCCATTCATCTCCTTGCCTGATTCTCACCAGATTATACGCACCACGAAGATCTATCTTAGTGAACCAACTGGCCCCCTTAATCCGAGCAAACAAGTCAGATAACAATGGCAAGGGATACTGAAATTTAACAGTGATCTTATTAAGAAGGCGGTAATCAATACACGGTCTCAGCGAACCATCCTTCTTGGCTACAAAGAAGAACCCTGCTCCCAGTGGTGATGACGATGGGCGAATATGTCCCTTCTCCAGGGATTCCTTCACATAACTGCGCATAGCGGCGTGTTCGGGCACGGATAAATTAAATAATCGACCTTTAGGGAATTTACTACCAGGAATCAAATTGATAGCACAATCACAATCCCTATGCAGAGGTAGAGCATCGGACTTGGGCTCTTCAAATACATCCTGATAATCAGACAAGAACTCTGGGACCTCAGAAGGGGTGGATGACGAAATCGACAAAAATGGAACATCACCATGTACCCCCTGACAACCCCAGCTGGATACCGACATGGAATTCCAATCCAATACTGGATTATGGGTTTGTAGCCATGGCAACCCCAACACGACCACATCATGCAGATTATGCAACACCAGAAAGCGAATAACTTCCTGATGTGCAGGAGCCATGCACATGGTCAGCTGGGCCCAGTATTGAGGTTTATTCTTGGCCAAAGGTGTAGCATCAATTCCTCTCAATGGAATAGGACACCGCAAAGGCTCCAAGAAAAACCCACAACGTTTAGCATAATCCAAATCCATCAGATTCAGGGCAGCGCCCGAATCCACAAACGCCATGACAGAAAACGACGACAAAGAGCATATCAAGGTAATGGACAGAAGGAATTTGGACTGTACAGTACCAATGACGGCAGACCTAGCGGACCGCTTAGTGCACTTAGGACAATCAGAAATAGCATGAGTGGAATCACCACAGTAGAAACACAGACCATTCAGACGTCTGTATTCCTGCCGTTCAACTCTAGTTATAGTCCTATCGCACTGCATAGGCTCAGGTTTAACCTCAGGCAGTACCGCCAAATGGTGCACAGATTTACGCTCGCGCAAGCGTCGACCGATCTGAATGGCCAAAGACAAAGACTCATTCAAACCAGCAGGCATAGGAAATTCCACCATGACATCCTTAAGAGCCTCAGAGAGACCCTTTCTGAACAAAGCTGCCAGCGCAGATTCATTCCACTGAGTGAGTACTGACCATTTCCTAAATTTCTGACAATATACTTCTATATCATCCTGACCCTGGCACAAAGCCAGCAAATTTTTCTCAGCCTGATCCACTGAATTAGGCTCATCGTACAGCAATCCGAGCGCCAGGAAAAACGCATCGACGCTACTCAATGCAGGGTCTCCTGGCGCAAGAGAAAATGCCCAGTCTTGAGGGTCGCCGCGCAAAAAAGAAATAATAATCAAAACCTGTTGAATAGGATTACCAGAAGAATGAGGTTTCAAGGCCAGAAATAGCTTACAATTATTTTTGAAACTTAGAAACTTAGTTCTATCTCCAAAAAACAAATCAGGAATAGGAATTCTTGGTTCTAACATAGATTTCTGATCAATAGTATCTTGAATTTTTTGTACATTTATAACGAGATTATCCATTGAAGAGCACAGACCCTGAATATCCATGTCCACACCAGTGTCCAGAATCACCCAAATGTCTAGGGGAAAAAAAAAAAGTGAACACAGAGCAGAAAAAAAAAAAAAAAAAAAAAATGATGTCAGAACTTTTTCTTTCCCTCTATTGAGAATCATTAGTCAGGCTCCTTGTACTGTTATGTTTGCTAATGACAGGTGTTATGAAGGCAATCCAGAAACACAGTGTGCATAGCGATCAGAGCGCACACAGTGATCTGACAAATACCCAAAAATACAAGAACGAGCTCTGAGACGTGGAAACTCTGTAGACTGCACACCTGATCCTATCCTAAACACAACTAAAAGCGGCTGTGGATTGCGCCTAACAACTACCTAGGCAACTCGGCACAGCCTAAGAAACTAGCTAGCCTGAAGATAGAAAAATAGGCCTGACTTGCCCCAGAGAAATTCCCCAAAGGAAAAGGCAGCCCCCCACATATAATGACTGTGAGTAAGATGAAAAGACAAAACGTAGGGATGAAATAGATTCAGCAAAGTGGGGCCCGATATTCTAGGACAGAGCGAGGACAGTAAAGCGAACTTTAACATAGTAACATAGTAACATAGTTAGTAAGGCCGAAAAAAGACATTTGTCCATCCAGTTCAGCCTATATTCCATCATAATAAATACCCAGATCTACGTCCTTCTACAGAACCTAATAATTGTATGATACAATATTGTTCTGCTCCAGGAAGACATCCAGGCCTCTCTTGAACCCCTCGACTGAGTTCGCCATCACCACCTCCTCAGGCAAGCAATTCCAGATTCTCACTGCCCTAACAGTAAAGAATCCTCTTCTATGTTGGTGGAAAAACCTTCTCTCCTCCAGACGCAAAGAATGCCCCCTTGTGCCCGTCACCTTCCTTGGTATAAACAGATCCTCAGCGACATATTTGTATTGTCCCCTTATATACTTATACATGGTTATTAGATCGCCCCTCAGTCGTCTTTTTTCTAGACTAAATAATCCTAATTTCGCTAATCTATCTGGGTATTGTAGTTCTCCCATCCCCTTTATTAATTTTGTTGCCCTCCTTTGTACACTTTGCAGTCTACAAAAAACCCTAAAGCAAAACCACGCAAAGGGGGCAAAAAAAACCCACCGTGCCGAACTAACGGCACGGCGGTACACCCTTTGCGTCTCAGAGCTTCCAGCAAAACAAAAGACAAGCTGGACAGAAAAAAAGCAACAAAAAAGCAAAAAGCACTTAGCTATACAGAACAGCAGGTCACAGGAACAATCAGGAGAAGCTCAGATCCAACACTGAAACATTGACAAGGAGCAAGGATAGCAGCATCAGGCGGAGTTAAGTAATGAAGCAGTTAACGAGCTCACCAGAACACCTGAGGAAGGAAGCTCAGAAGCTGCAGTACCACTTGTGACCACAGGAGTGAATTCAGCCACAGAATTCACAACACAGCACCTGGTAGGAATAAAGTTCTTTTTCTCCCAATAGCATCACTTTCAGTAAGGCGGCCAGGCAGAATTGTAATGTTATTTACTTGCAAATTACCCATATATCTGCATGAAAATAGCATATTAAAGGTTTCCTTTAAATTAAAAAAAAAAGAACAAGAAAGTATTTGATCTTTATTAAATGTTTCCAATTCCGAAATGCGTTGGTTTTTGGCTCCCACTGCGATCCGTAGTGTCTCCAGGGGCACCACGTGACTCAAGAACACGTGACCCGAACGTCACTGCAGGTCCTGCGAAGCATCACACCAGGACTTTCAAGCCGCGGCCGCGCAAGCGTCTGTCACCGGCCGGGACAGCGCCTGCATAAGCCGCTCGGAAGATTATCACTCTCGTATCCACAAGCTGAGCATTCAGCAGCATCCATCTGCAGCAATTACGGAGGTCCTTTAGGCAGCTATCTATATCACAGGTACTGTACTGAGACTACACGTGTAGCTGCTACGTTTGTATTGAATTATATACGAGTACCTGTTTGTTACTATACTGACTCTATCTTCAGGCAGCTACGGGTGCTTCACTAATAGCGTTCAAACCACAGGAGCATATTATTTTATTATAATATATTTCAATATTTTTTATAACTTTCGATAAGATTAGCATACATTTTAGTGGTATCCATACTACTTTTTTTAAATAGGAATCATTTATTAATATTGATCTCCCTTTTCTTCTTCCTTTTTTTCTTTATAGTTGCTTATTGCACCTGTTTGAGTATATACATACACTCCAATTCGATTAATGTTCTTCACCTGACAGGTAATTTTGCACTGTGATTGCTTGATTTTTGTATATATAGTAGACAGCGCAGGTTTTACGCATTTTTTATACATTTTATTCATTTTTCTGTGTGTGGTACAGAACATTACCTGCTGCGTCTCACTTCCATCTGCACTAGCGCCGCTATTTTTACTTATCTAGAATTGTAATGTTATTTACTTGCAAATTACCCATATATCTGCATGTAAATAGCGTATTAAAGGTTTCCTTTAAATTAAAAAAAAAAAGAACAAGAAAGTATTTGATCTTTATAAAATGTTTCCAACTCAATACTATACAGAATGGTAAAGTATTGACAAGCATTGTGATTCAGATTACACAATATAAACCTTTATGCCGTCTGATTAAGTCATTAACTCTCTGGTAATTCTTAGGCTTTGACTTAGCTCTACCAGACCTCACCATAATGGTAAGGACTACTCTACCTATACTGACTCCCCTTGTGTAACATACAAAGGAAGAGTTTTCAGAATTGCGTGCCAAACCACTAAAACCTAAATGTGAAAATCCTTCATATTTGTTTTGCAAAGTTGTTTTTCTCATGTTTTCACAGACATCTGTGGATCTAGAATATCATTGGACATGAACAAATCAACATGAACTCGGCAGGGACATATTTACATCTCAGACTACCCTCGGCACTTGGATTCACTTTGTTGGTTTCCCCTTATTATTATATTATCATACTTTGCTTATATAGTGCCATCATATTCTGCAGCATTTTACAGATGCTATCATCCCCATTGGGGCTCACAGTCTAAATTCCCTATCAGTATGTCTTTGTAGTGTGGGAGAAAACCAGAGACCCCGGAGGAAACCCACACAAACATGGGGAAAACATATAAAATCCTTGCAGGACCCCAGCGCTGCAAGGCTGCAGTGCTGAGCCACCATGCTGTTCTATCCTTGTCTCAAGACTCTCTCAGAACTCACTTATTAATTATTATATATTGTGACAGAGAGCCCAGATTCTATGTCGGCACATGTTCACTACACTTATAGCACACGGGCACTCACGTACCCACTCACTTGATAAGTGTGCATACCAGTATGTAATGTGTTTCTGTCCCTGGGCCAACAGACACCAGCATTTCATGTCATAAAAACACTGTTGCTCGTCATTAGCTGTTTGGTTGCGTCAGGTAATAGTTCCCTCAGTTATATCTCATGTACACAGTGATATCTACAATAAGACCTCTGTATGCTCACAAGCTGCCTCTACCTAAAAAAAAAACATCCTTCCTCTCTGGTGTGGTAGATTATGTGGCAGTAGCTGCAAAAAAAAAACAACAAAACACTTATTCCAGTGCTGCTCCCTAAATTCTGCTGCCCTGTGCACCTGCCCTCAATTGCACAGTGGCAAATACAGCCCTAGAACTTGAAAAAAAAGGAAATACACATAAATAAATATTGTTCCATACTGAATTTGCTGCAGTTTTTACTCTGTTCTCATTGCTTCAGTAGCTTCTTTGTATAAGTCTCGCCAGTTAGTCCAGCGAGATGAGACATTTGTGTTATTCAAGTGTTTGCCCATTGACGGTATCAATAAAGTTTTGTCAAAGCCAAATACCAGGATATATAAAAAACAAAGCAGCTTAATTGAAAACATAACATACCTAAAAGAGACAAAACCGCAGTGACAAAAGCAAAATAAAAAAGCATATAAAAATACATTTATTCTGGGGTTTTTTTTACTTGCGGTTTTATGATTTTTTATTTATTTATTTATTTATTTTTGGTATGTCATGTTTTAAATAAAGATTCTTTGTTTTTGATTCTTCCTGATATCTGTGTGGATTTTATGCATTTTTAGTGCATTTCCACAGCGTAAATTGCACTAAAAACACAAATGATTTCTTTTCTTTTGTTTCTGCAGATTTTTCGCATTTAATGCAATTCTATGGGGAAAGTCCACAATATAAATTGCAACATACCGGCAAGAGAAAGTGACATGTTGCAGATTTCAAAGATGCACCGCAGGTCAATACACTAGTGATAAGCGACTATGCTCGTTACTCGAGTTTCTCCGAGCATGTATTGGGTGATCTCCGAGTATTTGGGCGTGCTCAGAGATTTAGTTTATGTCGACGCAGCTGCATGATTTGCGGCTGCTAAACAGCTTGAATACATGTGGGGATTCCCTAACAAACAGGAAACCATGTGTTCAAGCTGTCTAGCAGCCGCAAATCATGCAGCTGCGTCGACATAAACTAAATCTCTGAGCACGCCCAAATACTCGGAGATCACCCAATACATGCTCGGAGAAACTCAAGTAACGAGCATAGTCGCTCATCACTAACACACACCAATTATAAAAATGCTTAGTGGGCATGAGAATTCTGAAGCATTTCTGGACCCATTAGTTGTTAGCTTACTTTTTTTTTACATACATTTTTATCAAATTTTTGAAACTGCGGTTTTTGTCTCTTTTTGGTCAAGTTTTAAATTAAGTTGCTTTGCTTTCCATACTTCCTTTTCATGTTCACACGTTCAGTATTTGGTCAGTGTTTGGTCAGTATTTGGTCAGTATTTTACCTCAATATTTGTAAGCCCCACCCACTGTCGCACCTCTTCCATTCAGCTCCACCTATGTCGGCATGCATCCTGCGTACCTATCTTTAACATTGTAAAATTGGGTACGCAGGCCATGCGAATGTATGCGGATGCCTCCGCATGCGTCTTTTTGACGCTGCGCCGAACGCAACATGTTGCATTTTGTTGCGGTCAGCGCAGCATCAAAACGATGCATGTGGAGGCATCCACATACATTTGCATGACCTGCGTACCCAATGTTAAAGATAGGTACGCAGGACGCATACCGACATAGGCGGAGCTAAGTGGAAGAAGTGCGGCAGTGGGCGGGGCTTAACAGAGGAACTCTGCAGCTCTGCCCAACGCTAGTGTGACGGCAGCCTACTCAACAGATCTATGCTGCCACATCTGGAGGCAACATTCAGAAGTAACAAACTCCTTGATTTCAGGTATCAATATATCTTTAGGACCCAGATTATTTTATTTTTTTTTATTGCCAAACATCCTTTTTCCTAAAGATAAAATGTTTGATAAAATGACCATTCCGACTAGTCCTCAGCATTAATCTTATTTAGCAATTAATCACCCAGAACTATGTATTGACACTTCACACTATCTAACACATTTTTTGCAGGTGTATCCAATGAAATGTTGGCAAATATTTGCTGTTCAGGTGTGAGACATAATCTAGGTTTCACTCTGTTCTATTCTTCCCCTGGTAGAGCGTGGGAATAAATACAATAAATTGTTTGGCAAAGCTGGAGCTGGTAGTGATTTCTTCAGCATATGCCATTATATATGTGATCCCAAGATTGCGTATGATTGAATCTTAAAAAAAATGATTCCCTAGTTTCTACCATTTAGGATTCTATTCTACCTGCAGATTTTTATGTTTAAACCCCTTATCCCCCCCGAGGTATTTTCGGTTTAGCGTTTTCGTTTTTTGCTCCCCTTCTTCCCAAAGCCATAACTTTTTTATTTTTCAGTCAATATGGCCATGTGCGGGCTTGTTTTTTTGCAGGACGAGTTGTAATTTTGAACGACTCCATTGGTTTTACCATGTCATGTACTAGAAAATGGGAAAAAAATTCCAAGTGCAGTAAAATTGCAAAAAAAAGTGCAATCCCACACTTGCTGTTTGTTTGGCTTTTTTTCTAGGTTCACTAAATGCTAAAACTGACCTGCCATTATGATTCTCCAGGTCATTACAAGTTCAAAGACACCAAACATGTCTAGGTTCTTTCTTATCTAAGTGGTGGAAAATAAATTCCAAACTTTGTTTAAAACAAATTGCGCAATTTTCCGATACCTGTAGCGTCTCCATTTTTCGTGATCTCGGGTTGGGTGACGGCTTATTTTTTCATGCCGAGCTGACATTTTTAATTATACCGCTTTTGTGCAGATACGTTTTTTTGATCGCCCATTATTGCATTTTAATGCAATGTCAAGGCAACCAAAAAAAGTAATTCTAACGTTTTGACTTTTTTTCTCGCTACGCCGTTTAGCGATCAGGTTAATCCTTTTTTTTATTGATAGATCCGGTGACTCTGAACCCAGCGATACAAAATATGTGTATGTTTGCTTTTTGTTTTTTTCTTGCTTTATTTTGACAAGGACGAAAGAGGGCTGATTTCAACTTTTATATTTTTTTTATTTTTTTATATTTTTAAAAACATTTTTTTTACTTTTGGCATGCTTCAATAGTCTCCATTGGAGACTAGAAGCTGCCACAACCCGATCGGCTCTGCTCCATAGAGACGATGATCAGATTGCCTCTATGTAGTAGAATTACTCAATTGCTATGAGCACCGACCACTGGGTGGCGCTCACAGCAATCCGGCAGTGACAACCATAGAGGTCTCCAGGAGAACTCTGGCTGTCATGCTAATGAATCGGTGACCCGCGATCACGTGACGGGGGTCACCGGTGGGTGGGTTTCCAGACCGATGGCTGGAAGCACGAGTTAAATGCTACTGTCAGTGTTTGACAGTGGCATTTAATGGGAGGATCACGATTCCACCGTGGCTATTCCGAGCACATGTCAGCTGTTCAAATGACCGGGGCCCACATCAAAGGGAGGGGGTCAGACAATCAACGTACTATTATGATGACGGAAAGGGGTTTTAACCACTTTCTGACATCTGACGTACTATCCCGTCGAGGTGGGGTGGGCCTGTATGCCCACCGACAGGATAGTACGTCATACGTGATTGGCAGCGCTCGCAGCTGACATCCGGCACTATGTGCCAGGAGCGGTCACGGACCGCCCCCAGCACATTAACCCCCGGCACACCGCGATCAAACATGATCACGGTGTGCCAGCGGTACAGGGAAGCATCGCGCAGGGAGGGGGCTCCCTGCGGGCTTCCCTGAGACCCCCGCAGTACCGCGATGTGATTGCGTTGCTGCGAGGGTCTCATTACCTCCCTCCCTGCAGCAGGCCCGGATCCAAAATGGCCGCGGCATCCGGGTCCTGCAGGGAGGGAGGTGGCTTACCAAGTGCCTGCTCAGAGCAGGCGCTTGGTAAGCCTGCAGTGCTCTGACTCAGATCGCTGATCTGACAGAGTGCTGTGCAATCTGTCAGATCAACGATCTGTGATCTCTTCCCCTGGGACAAAGTAAAAAAATAAAAAAATTTTTTTCAAAATGTGTAAAAAAAAAAAATCTTAAATAATGAAAGAAAATATTATTCCCATAAATACATTTCTTTATCTAAATAAAAAAAAACAATAAAAGTACACATATTTAGTATCGCCGCGTTCGTAGCGACCCGACCTATAAAACTGGCCCACTAGTTAACCCCTCCAGTAAACACCGTAAGAAAAAAAAAAAGGCAAAAAACGCTTTATTATCATACCACCGAACAAAAAGTGGAATAACACGCGATCAAAAAGACAGATATAAATAACCATGGTACCGCTGAAAACATCATCTTGTCCCGCAAAAAACAAGCTGCCACACAGCATCATCAGCAAAAAATAAAAAAGTTATAGTCCTGAGAATAAAGTGATGCAAAAATAATTATTTTTTCTATAAAATAGTTTTATCGTATAAAAGCGCCAAAACATAAAAAAAGATATAAATGAGGTATCGCTGTAATCGTACTGACCTGAAGAATAAAACTGCTTTATCAATTTTACCAAACGCGGAACGGTATAAACGCCTCCCTCAAAAGAAATTCATGAATAGCTGGTTTTTGGTCATTCTGCCTCACAAAAATCGGAATAAAAAGCGATCAAAAAATGTCACATGCCCGAAAATGTTAGCAATAAAAACATCAACTTATCCTGCAAAAAACAAGACCTCACATGACTCTGTGGACCAAAATATGGAAAAATTATAGCTCTCAAAATGTGGTAACGCAAAAAATATTTTTTGCAATAAAAAGTGTCTTTCAGTGTGTGACGGCTGCCAATCATAAAAATCCGCTAAAAAACCTGCTATAAAAGTAAATCAAACCCCCCTTCATCACCCCCTTAGTTAGGGAAAAATTTAAAAAATTTATTTATTTCGATTTTCCCATTAGGGTTAGGGCTAGGGTTAGGGCTAGGGTTAGGGCTAGGGCTAGGGTTAGGGCTAGGGCTAGGGTTAGGGTTGGGGCTAGGGTTAAGGCTACAGTTAGGGTTGGGGCTAAAGTTAGGGTTAGGGTTGGGGCTAAAGTTACGGTTAGGGTTTAGATTACATTTACGGTTGGAGTAGGGTTTGGATTAGGGTTAGGGGTGTGTCAGGGTTAGAGGTGTGGTTAGGGTTACTGTTGGGATTAGGGTTAGGGGTGTGTTTGGATTAGGGTTTCAGTTATAATTGGGGGGTTTCCACTGTTTAGGCACATCAGGGGCTCTCCAAACGCGACATGGCGTCTGATCTCAATTCCAGCCAATTCTGCGTTGAAAAAGTAAAACAGTGCTCCTTCCCTTCCGAGCTCTCCCGTGTGCCCAAACAGGAGTTTACCCCAACATACTCAGGACAAATTGGACAACAACTTTTGGGGTCCAATTTCTCCTGTTACCCTCGGGAAAATACAAAACTAGGGGCTAAGAAATAATTTTTGTGGGAACAAATTTTTGTTTTATTTTTACGGCTCTGCATTATAAACTTCTGTGAAGCCCTTGGTGGGTCAAAGCGCTCACCACACATCTAGATAAGTTCCTTAGGGGGTCTACTTTCCAAAATGGTGTCACTTGTGGGGGTTTCAATGTTTAGGCACATCAGTGGCTCTCCAAACGCACATGGCGTCCCATCTCAATTCCTGTCAATTTTGCATTGAAAAGTCAAACGGCGCTCCTTCCCTTCCGAGCTCTCCCATGCGCCCAAACAGTGGTTTACCCCCACATATGGGGTATCAGCGTACTCAGGACAAATTGGACAACAACTTTTGGGGTCCAATTTCTTCTCTTACCCTTGGGAAAATAAAAAATTGGGGGCAAAAAATAATTTTTGTGAAAAAATATGATTTTTTATTTTTACGGTTCTGCATTATAAACTTCTGTGAAGCACTTGGTGGGTCAAAGTGCTCACCACACCTCTAGATAAGTTCCTTAGGGGTCTACTTTCCAAAATGGTGTCACTTGTGGGGGGTTTCAATGTTTAGACACATCAGTGGCTCTCCAAACGTAACATGGCGTCCCATCTCAATTCCTGTCAATTTAGCATTGAAAAGTCAAACGGCGCTCCTTCCCTTCCGAGCTCTCCCATGCGCCCAAACAGTGGTTCACCCCCACATATGGGGTATCAGCGTACTCAGGACAAATTGTACAACAACTTTTGGGTCCAATTTCTTCTCTTACCCTTGGGAAAATAAAACAAATTGGAGCTGAAGTAAATTTTTTGTGAAAAAAGTTAAATGTTCATTTTTATTTAAACATTCCAAAAATTCCTGTGAAGCACCAGAAGGGTTAATAAACTTCTTGAATATGGTTTTGAGCACCTTGAGGGGTGCAGTTTTTAGAATGTGTCACACTTGGGTATTTTCTATCATATAGACCCCTCAAAATGACTTCAAATGAGATGTGGTCCCTAAAATAAAATGGTGTTGTAAAAATGAGAAATTGCTGGTCAACTTTTAACCCTTATAACTCCCTAACAAAAAAAAATGTTGGTTCCAAAATTGTGCTGATGTAAAGTAGACATGTGGGAAATGTTACTTATTAAGTATTTTGTGTGACATATCTCTGTGATTTAATTGCATAAAAATTCAAATTTGGAAAATTGCAAAATTTTCTACATTTTCGCCAAATTTCCATTTTTTTTCACAAATAAATGCAGGTAATATCAAAGAAATTTTACCACTATCATGAAGTACAATATGTCACGAGAAAACAATGTCAGAATCACTGGGATCCGTTGAAGCGTTCCAGAGTTAAAACCTCATAAAGGGACAGTGGTCAGAATTGTAAAAATTGGCCCGGTCATTAACGTGCAAACCACCCTTGGGGGAAAAGGGGTTAAAGAAAGCTATGTGACAAGTAGAAGCTGCATTGCTGATTTAGAACCATCAAGCAACCAGAGGGGCTAAAGTGGTTATAGGAGACTAGGAGTGGTCAACACAGCCCTAGAGTAATATGGAAAAGTATTTGTTGTGTCTGGTAGTGATGGGCAGTCTTGCTCTTTTTAGTAGTCTGGTTCTGCTCACCAAAAAGAGCAGGGTCTTTTGGATCCTAAATAGATCCCTATGAAATTTGTATTCACAATAGATGAACACATATTTATTATGATTTTAATGCAACCAAAACGCCGCCCGCTCGTGGCTGAAAATCTGCCTACTTACAGTTAGACAATTAAAATGATTAGTGGACAAAGTTTGGTTCAGGTCGGCAGAGTTACATCTGCCGAACACCGAAATTTTACGTCCAGTGTGAGCCATTCAGAGAATTTAGTGGCTCCCACTGGGGTGCTGGCTCCCATCATACACAGCAGGGACCTGGCTCTTTGCCTCAGTTCGTTCACAAACAACCCATTACTAGTGTCTGGGATATCCAGAAGAATACTGTGTCAGAGAAAGTCTCCTGTCAGACTGAGCTAAAATAAGCTGCCAAGATTCTACCAGTTCTTTCAGGGATGTGACTGCTGGAAGCATAGAGGCAGTCAGGAAAGCCAGGAGCCATCGGAGCCATCTTTGTTGCCTCAAAATAAGAGAGTGAGAGAGAGCCAACAGTGAACTCATTCCCTTACCTCCACGAAAAAAGAAAAGAAAGGAAAAGAGCGCACTCACCGGTAGTGAAACGTCAGGTTTATTCGGACAATAACATCAAGAACGCAGGGAGGGTAGTGAATGCACACGGACTACGGCCGTTTCGTGCTCAATGCACTTCAACTGGTCCCAGTTGAAGTGCATTGAGCACGAAACGGCCGTAGTCCGTGTGCATTCACTACCCTCCCTGCGTTCTTGATGTTATTGTCCGAATAAACCTGACGTTTCACTACCGGTGAGTGCGCTCTTTTCCTTTCTTTTCTTTTTTCGTGGATTCATATGGACTATTGTAAGAGGAGCACCCCGGTATGTGTTGTTTTTTATTAGGCTATGTACGGCAGTGTGGCAGAATAAAGGAGTCTTCTTGAGGGTCTAACGGATAACAGCGGTGCAGATGTTTTGCTGCTTTTTTCTTACATTGTGGTTTGGTTTCATTCCCTTACCTCCCCTCCACATCACTGCATGATAAGCATATAGTGCTACTCTGTGTAAAGACACTGTGTGTGAAGAGAAGTTGTCTGTGAAGAGACTCTCATATGTTTGCTAGAAACATTGTATAAAGAGAAGTGATTCTATGTGATGGAAAGAAACTTGATTAAAACCTTATAATAAACCTCTGTATGGAAGCCACATGACTGGGAAAGAATCTGGTTAATTGTCGCCCTGAGTAAAATCCCTCCAAGATTCCAAAGAACCCATGTTCCTTTGTCCTGCTTCCATACACTAAGTGGTGGACTTACAATATTGGTGGCCCCTATGGGGAATCCATAGGGAATAAGACTGGGAATCCAGCGGGAATAAGATTGTAGTGAGCAGAGGCACAGCTATTGAAACATACAGCAGCACTTCAACTATATCAATGAAAGGGGACCAGTATTGAAACAAAGAACAATAGTAGAACCAGGAAGCTATGGCTGTGGAAACATAGATTCAGAGGATCAGTGAATTGCTTCTACCTTTAACACAGGAAGAATTGAGTGCAGTAGCAGAACATGTAAAATGTCAGAAGAACAGATCTCTAAAGCGAGCACCCACAGACATCTCTTAATAGTCATTAATGAACAGATGGAAGATCTGGGAGAGAGAGACCATGAGGGCATCATGGGGACATTCTTTCAGGAATTAACACAGTTTATTACCGAGTTGAGGGTGAAGGACAGAGGGACGATCCCAATCATCAAGAACGGAAAACTCCTTCCAAAGACAGAGTTACAGGAATTGAAAGAGCAATACATAGCTTTGATAGCACTGTGCAGGAATATGCCAAAACTCCTGAACTAGATCGTCGAGGGGGCGGTGAAAGCTATCAGCCCATGACTGAACCTCCAAAATAAATGCTAGAAATGAAAGGTCACTTGATGTTTCCACAACTGAAGATGTTTTTAAAAGGACACTATAAAGAAAAGAGCACTTCAGAATTGTTCCACCAACTCATTAACATCTCACAGGATAACAAGGAGTCTCCTGAAAGTTTCTTGTTCAGAGCAACTGAACTTAAGGACAGGCTGTTGCTTGCATTCTGTGATGTAGGGGCAAAGGAGAAGTTTGATGCCGGGCTAGTCCAGAAGAAGTTTTCGAGGCTAATCATCAAAGATACAGTGTATTGCGAAGTATTCGGCTCCCTGGAACTTTTCAACCTTTTCCCACATATCATGCTTCAAACATAAAGATACCAAATGTAAATTTTTGGTGAAGAATCAACAACAAGTGGAACACAATTATGAAGTTGAATTAAATTTATTGGTTATTTAAATTTTTGTGGAAATTCAAAAACTGAAAAGTAGGGCTTGCAATCTTATTCGGCCCCTTTAACTTAATACTTTGTTGCGCCACCTTTTGCTGCGATTACAGCTGCAAGTCGCTTGGGGTATGTCTCTATCAGTTTTGTACATTGGGAGACTGAAATTCTTGCCCATTCTTTCTTTGCAAACAGCTCGAGCTCAGTGAGGTTTGATGGAGATCGTTTGTGCACAGCAGTTTTCAGCTCTTTCCACAGATTCTCGATTGGATTGAGGTCTCGACTTTGACTTGGCCATTCTAACACATGGATATGTTTATTTGTGAACCATTCCATTGTAGATTTTGATTTTGTTTGGGATCATTGTCTTATTGGAAGACAAATCTCCGTCCCAGTCTTTTGCAGCCTCCAACAGGTTTTCTTCAAGAATGGTCCTGTATTTGGCTCCATCCATCTTCCCATCAATTTTAACCATCTTCCATGTCCCAGCTAAAGAAAAGCAGACCCAAACCATGGCGCTGCCACCACCATGTTTGACAGTGGGGATGGTGTGTTCAGTGTGATGAGCTGTGTTGCCTTTACGCCAAACATATCATTTGGCATTGTTGCCAAAAAGTTCGATTTTGGTTTCATCTGACCAGAGCACCTTCTTCCACATGTTTGGTGTGTCTCCTAGGTGGCTTGTTGCAAACTTTAAACAACACTTTTTATAGATATCTTTGAGAAATGGCTTTCTTCTTTTCACTCCACCATAAAGGCCAGATTTGTGCATTGTACGACTGATTGTTGTCCTATGGACAGACTGTCCCACCTCAGCTGTAGATCTCTGCAGTTAATCCAGAGAGATCATGGGTCTCTTGGCTGCATCTCTGATCAGTCTTCTCCTTGTTTGAGATGAAAGTTTAGAGAGATGGTCAGGTCTTGGTAGATTTGCAGTGGTATGATACTCCTTCCATTTCAATATGATCGCTTGCACAGTGCTCCTTGGGATGTTTAACCCCTTAGTGACAGAGCCAGTTTGGTACTTAATGACCGAGCCAATTTTTACAATTCTGACCACTGTCACTTTATGAGGTTATAACTCTGGAATGCTTTAACGGATCCTGCTGATTCAGATTGTTTTTTCGTGACATATTGTACTTCATGTTAGTGGTGACATTTCTTCGATATTACTTGCGATTATTTATGAAAAAATGAAAATATGGCTAAAATTTTAAAAATTTTGCAATTTTCAAAATTGAATTTTTATGCCCTTTAATCAGCGTGATATGTCACACAAAATAGTTAATAAATAACATTTCCCGCATGTCTACTTTACATCAGCACAATTTTGGAAACAGCATTTTTTTTGTTAGGAAGTTATAAGGGTTAAAAGTTGACCAGCAATTTATCATTTTTTACAACAAAATATACAAAGGCATTTTGTTTAGGGACCACCTCACATTTAAAGTCACTTTGAGGGGTGCACATGACAGAAAATACCCAAACTTGACACCATTCTTAAAGCTACACCCCTCAAGGTGCTCAAAACCACATTCAAGAAGTGTATTAACCCTTTACGTGCTTCATAGGAACTGAAACAATGTGGAAGGAAAAAATGAACATTTTACTTTTTTTTTTAAACATTTTACTTCAGAACCAATTTTTTTTATTTTCACAAGCGTAAAAAGAGAAAATGAACCACAAAATTTGTTGTGCAATTTCTCCTGAATACGCTGATACCCCATATATGGTGGTAAACCACTGTTTGGGCGCACGGCAGGGCTTGGAAAAGAAGGAGCACCGTTTGACTTTTTCAATGCAGAATTGGCTGGAATTGAGATCGGACACCATGTCGCGTTTGGAGAGCCGCTGATGTGCCTAAACAGTGGAAATCCTCCACAAGTGACCCAATTTTGGAAACTAGACCCCTTAAGGAACTTATCTAGATGTGTGGTGAGCACTTTGAACCCCCAAGTGCTTCACAGAAGTTTATAACATAGAGCTGTGAAAATAAAAAAAATCACATTTTTTACAGAAAAATGATCTTTTCGCCCACAAATTATTATTTTGACAAGGGTAACAGGAGAAATTGGACCCCAAAATTTGTTGTCCGGTTTGTCCTGAGTACGCTGATACCCCATATGAGGGGGGGCATTGTTTGGGCACACATCGGGGCTCGGAAGGGAAGTAGTGACATTTTAAAATGCAGACTTTGATGGAATGGTCGGTGGGCGTCATGTTGCATTTTAGAGCTCCTGATGTACCTAAACAGTAGAAACCCCCCACAAGTGACCCCATTTTGGAAACCAGACCCCCCAAAGAGCTTATCTAGATGTGTGGTGAGCACTATGAACCCCCAACTGCTTCGCAAGAGTTTATAATGTAGAGCCATGAAAATAAAAAATCATACTTTTTCCACAGAAAGGATCTTTTTACCCCAAAATTTTTACTTACACAAGGGTAACAAGAGAAATTGGACCACAAAATGTATTGTGCAATTTATCCTGAGTACGCTGATACCCCATATGTGGGGGGGGGGGGGGAACCACTGTTTGGGCACATGGCAGAGCTCGGAAGGGAAGGAGCGCAGTTTTTGAATGCAGACTTTGATAGAATAGGCTGCGGGCGTTATGTTGCGTTTGCAGAGCCGTGATGTACCTAAACAGTAGAAACCCCCACAAGTGACCCCATTTTGGAAACTAGACCCCCCACAGAACTTATCTAGATGTGTGGTGAGCGCTTTGAATGTCCAAGTGCTCCACAGAAGTTTATAATGAGTCGTGAAAATAAAAAATAAAAAATTTTCCACAAAAATGATTTTTTAGCCCACAATTTTTTTTATTTTTGCAAAGGTAACAGGAGGAACTAGACCCCCAAAGTTGTTGTCCCACTAGTACTTAGTATGCTGATTCCCCATATGTGGGGGTAAACCAATGTTTGGGCGCACGGAAGAGATCAGAAGGGAGGGAGCACCATTTGACTTTTTGAGCTCAAAATTGGCTGTCTCCTTTGGAGACCCCCTGATGTACCTAAACAGTTGAAACCCCTCAATTCTAACTCCAACCCTAACCCCAACACACCCCTAACCCTAATCCCAACCTGATCCATAATCCTAATCACAATCCTAACCATAACCCTAATCACAACCCTAACCCCAAAACACCCCTAACCCTAATCCCAACCCTAACCATAACCCTAATCAAAACCCTAAGCCCAACACCCCTAATCCTAATCTCTACCCTAACCTCAAACCTAACCCTAATCCCAATACACCTTCAACCCTAATCCCAACCCTAACCTTAACCCTAATTCCAAGCCTAACCCTAATCCGAAACGTAACCTTATTGCCAACCCTAACCCTAATGCCAACCCTAACCCTAATACAAACCCTAATCCCAACCCTAACCCTAATCCCAACTCTTACCCTAACTTTAGCCCCAACCTTAGCTCTAACCCTAACTTTAGCCCCAACCCTAACCCTAACTTTAGCCCCAACCCTAACCCCAACCCTAACTCTAACTTTAGCCCCAACCCTAACCCTAACTTTAGCCCTAACCCTAACCCTAGCCCTAACCCTAACCCTAATTGGAAAATAGAAACACATACTTTTTTTAATTTGATTATTTTTACTAACTAAGGGGGTGATAAAGGGGGGATTATTTACTATTTTTTTAATTTTGATCACTGTGATAGGATCTCACAGTTACCAAAATAAAACAAGACGAAGAATCTTCCTCTGCCGGCCGGCAGATCACGGCGGGTGCGCTGCGCATGCGCCCGCCATTTTCGTACCGAAGCAAGAACCCGGTGGCCAGCAGAGGAAGCAGGAGGACCCAGGGACACCAGTAAGTATAATAGAGTCCCCAATCCCCCTATTTCTCTGTCCTCTGATGTGCGATCACATCAGAGGACAGAGAATGATACACCACTTTTTTTGCGGTCGCCGGTAAACGGTTAATTACTGGCGATCATAAAACAGGGGTCTGTAAAAACCAACCCCGATCATGTTCTTTGGGGTCTTGGCTACCCCTCGGCAGATCTGCCAAGCAGGCTCACTGCGCATGTGCACGCCATTTTTTGCCAGAAGAAGATGGCAGCGCCCATGGGGGACCATGAGGAGCACCGGGGGAGACGGGTGAGTATCGGGGGGCAATCGGGGCCCCCATTTCTCTGTCCTCTGATGTCCCATCACATCGGAGGACAGAGAAATTAAATGGCAAATCGGCGATCGCAACTTGGGGGGCGGTAAAAACCAACCCGAATCATGTTCTCTGGGGTCTGCGGTTGCCGGGGGTAGCCGAGACCCCAGAGAAAATTTGACTCTAGGGGGTGCTATACACTTTTTCCACAGCGCCGTTAATTAACGGTGGTTTAAGTACCCTAAACTGCCGCCGTTAAAAGGCGTATTGGCGGTCGTTAAGGGGTTAAAGCTTTGGAAATCATTTTGTATCCAAATCCGGCTTTAAACTTCTCCACAACAGTATCACGGACCTGCCTATTGTGTTCCTTGGTCTTCATGATGCTCTCTGTGCTTCAAACAGAACCCTGAGACTATCATAGAGCAGGTTACATTTATACAGAGACTTGATTACACACAGGTGGATTATATTTTCATTATTTGGCATTTAGGACAACATTGGATCATTCAGAGATCCACAATGAACTTCTGGAGTGAGTTTGCTGCACTGAAAGTAAAGAGACCGAATAATATTGCACGCCCCACTTTTCAGTTTTTGAATTTCCACAAAAATGTTAAATAACCAATAAATTTAGTTCAACTTCACAATTGTGTTCCACTTGTTGTTGATTCTTCCCCAAAAAATTTACATTTGGTATTTTTATGTTTGAAGCATTATATGTGGGAAAAGGTTGAAAAGTTCCAGGGAGCCGAATACTTTCGCAAGACACTGTATATATACATTTTAAAGTGAAGCTCAATGGTCAATAGCTTAAAGGAATTGTCCAGTATAAGAAAAACATGGCTTTTTTCTTCTGAAAACAGTGCTACTACTATCCATAGGCTGTATATGTGATTGTGCATTACTCCTATTTGGTTCAGTGCAGTTAAAATGCAATACCAAACACAATCTGTGGAAGGGAGTGGCGCTGTTCTTGAATTAAAGCCGCTATATCTTTCTCAACCTGTACAGCCCCTATAAATATCAGTTACCTATTATTATCATAACCATTATCATTAGCTGCTGAGTGACTGGAATGAGCTCCAGGCAAACGTAGAAAAATTAGATTTCCCTGCTGATGCCCTGCAGATCACAGACAATTACAGTTATGCTCAAAAGTTTTCATATCCGACAGATTTTTTGTTGCTTTCTTGGCCTTTTTTCCAGAGAATATGAATGATAACACCAAAACTTTTTCTCCACTCATGGTTAGTGGATGGGTGAAGCTATTTATTGTCAAACTACTGTTTTCTCTCTTTAAATCTTAATGACAACTCAAAACATTCAAATGACCCTGATCAAAAGTTCACATACCCTGGTGATTTTGGCCTGATAACGTGCACAGAAGTTGACACAAATGGGTTTGAATGGCTACTAAAAGTAACATCCTCACCTGTGACCTGTTTGCTTGTGTGTGCGTGCATAAAAGCTGAGTGAGTTTCTGGAATCCAAACAGACTATTGCATCTTTCATCCAGCCACTGATGTTTCTGGATTATGAGTCATGGGGAAGCAAAAGAATTGTGCAACCGATCTACGGGAAAAGGTAGTTGAACTGTATAAAACAGGAAAGGGATGCAAAAAGCGTTCAAACTGTGATTAACAAATGAAAAATTGGACTCTGTAAAAACAAAAACCATGGTCAGGTAGACCAACAAAAATGTCATCCACAACTGCCAAAAATTTTGTTTGGGATGCAAAGAAAAACCCACAAATAACATCAGATGAAATACAGGACTCTCTGAAAACTAGCAGTGTGGCTGTTTCAAGATGCACAATAAGGAGGCACTTGAAGAAAAATGGGCTGCATGGTTAAGTCACCAGAAGAAAGCCATTACTGCGCAAATGCCACAAAATAACTCACCTACAATACGCAAAACAGCACAGAGACTAGCCTCAACTTCTGGAACAAGGTAATTTGGAGTGATGAGACCAAAATTGAACTTTTTGGCCACAACCATAAACGTTACATTTGGAGAGAGGTCAACAAGGCCTATGATGAAAGGAACACCATTCCTACTGTAAAGCACGGAGGTGGAACGTTCTAACATGATAATGATCCAAAACATAAGGCCAAGTTGACCTGTCATTGGCTACAGCAGAACAAAGTGAAGGTTCGGGGAGATCTCAAGCACACAGTTCATGCTAGGCAGCCCAGGAATTTACAGGAACTGGAGGCTTTTTGCCAGGAAGAGTGGGCTGCTTTACTATCTGAGAAAATAAAGAACCTCATCCATAACTACCACGAAAGACTTCAAGCTGTCATTGATGTTAGAGGGGGCAATACACGGTATTAAGAAATTGGGTATGTAAACTTTTCATCTGGGTCATTTGGATGTTTTGGGTTGTCATTATGATTTAAAAAGAGAATACAAAGTAGTTTGACAAAAAATAGCTCCACCCAACCACTAACCATGAGTGGAGAAAAAGTTTTGGTGTTATCATTCATATTCTCTGAAAAAAGGAAAAGAAAGCAAAAATTCTGCTGGGGTATGTAAATTTTTGAGCACAACTGTATATGGCCATGAGAAGTCAGGATTACTATATGCTGCAAGCACGGAAAAACGCTCAGTGTTTTATTAGGCTTTGTCTATACGATCAGGAAAATGCAGTGTTTTGGAGGCAGCGTAGTTTTGCTGCATCCAAAACGCTGAGTTCTAATCTTGCAGTGAAACTCAGTAAACCATGCGGATTTATCGCATCTTATGACTGGCTATGGGTGAGACTATGCAGCGGAGAACATTAGATAATTGAGATGCTGCAGCTCGTAAACCCGCACCATGGGTGAGTTTACGCAGCATTAAATAGAGGCAGAGTGGGCATGGGATTTCTATAAATCTCATCCACTGTGCTTGTAATGTAGAACGCTGCGCTTTGGTCGCAGTGTAGGTTAGCTGCATCCAAATCGCTGCTCTTCATGATCGAGGGCACGTAGCCTTAGCCTCATGGTATTGTGGATGAGATAAGAAGCTCATGCATTCCCAAACCCGGATTCACAAGCGGATCACTGCAAAGTCACTGAATACTATGTTATATAGAAAAAAAACAGTTCTCAAAGATTTATTCTGGCTTTACAAGATTATAGGACATCAGATGAAATTAAAGGGTCGGAGATAGCTTTCATTCTTGATTTAGTACAATCCCAAATAAATCAAAATTTCGAGCATCAAAGAAAAAAATACAAATTTTGTGCCATAATCATAAACAGAATTTATGATATTTACCGTAATAATACATCCAGCAAGCTAATAAAAGATAGTTTGCCACCCTTTTTGAAGAGAAACCATGAAGATTGGCAAAATGAGATAGTATGGCATCATCACCATAAGGTGATTCTCCTGCCACCTAGAACTCAAAGATATTTCCAGAATCTGTCCATTTCTTAATCCTCAACCTACTAAAATGTTAGTGTATGCCCTCATTATCTCCCACCTCGACTACTGCAATATCCTCCTCGGTGGCCTCCCAGCTCACACTCTCGAACCCCTCCAGTTCATCATAAAAGTACGTGTCCAAGATCAGGAATAGCAGCATTTTGCCCTCAGTGCCCTTGCACTGCGTTCAAAATGAACGCTGCTTTGAACAGTACAAGCTCAGTGGATGGGATTTATAGAAATCTCATGCCCATTGTGCTTTTATTTGATGTTGCGTAAACTCACCAGTGGTGCGGAATTAAGAGCCGTAGCATGTCATTTTCTGTTGTGGAGACACTAGTCTCCGCAACAGAAATTTCCACAATAGCTATGTATTGGATGCCGTAAATCTGGATGGTTCAGTGAACACATGCGGATTTATCTATGTGATTAGAACGCAGCTCTTTGGATGCAGCAAATATACGCAGTTACTTCCTGATCTTAGGAACCTAGCTAACTCTGCTGCTTGACTTCCAACACTGACCTACAAAACCATCCATAATCTTCTTCTCCATATATCTCTGAGCTAATTTCCCGATATTTTCCAACGCACAACCTCCAGTCCTCCCAAGACCGCCTTCTCTTCTCCACACTCATATGTTCCTCACCCAATCGTATGACATCTGACTGAGTGCAGTCTGATTTCCACCGATGGACAGAATGGAGAAGATAGAGTCATTTTTTTCTCCATTCTCCATACTAGCTCACACTCTGATACGTTTGGTTAGAGTGTGGTTTACATAATTGGCCCGATTCTCTGGAATGAGAGTCTATACCTTCATCCGTAACTAATAATAATAATAATAATAATAATCTTTATTTATATAGCGCCAACATATTCCGCAGCGCTAGCCTCACAGTTGGGTAACACCTTCAACTGGTAACACCCAGGTGTCAATTTATTCAGAAATTACCAGGAGAATTTACAGAGTAAGGGTACAGGATATTTAAAAAAAAAAATAGTATGAAGAAATTTTATGTTATGGGGAATGCAATTTTTTTTACTAAAACAGACGTGTCATCAGAACTGGTAGATTAAAGACATTTTAGCACTAATTTGTTGGATATATCAGTTTTAGGGCTCACTCTCATGAACATATAACTGGGACGAGTACAATCTGATAAAAAAAGTGATAGTACTCAGACCAATGTAATACTATGAGGCAGTACAGATCTACGTATTTATTCTCATAGGTATTCGGTGTGAGAAAAAAAATTGCAGCATGCTGAGATATCACTCCGAAATCGGATGGGTGCGAGAGAAAAATCGCATACGAACCATCAGTATAACATCCGATTTTTACAATTAGCACAGGAAACTGTTAATACGGATGACAAATGAGAAAAAAAAATCATCACACTTTTCTGGATGAGAATGGTGCTGATTTTTAGGCACTCGTGTGACCCTAGCCTTATGCGTGTATAGAGGGAATAATTACATGTAGAGTTTGCATTGACCTTACATTTGAAGTAAAAGCCTGACTCCCGGATGTGCCTTTAATTATATATTATAATATGTAGATTACAAGTCGGAAAAAGCTCCCTGTAATAAGGGAATAAAGTATTTTTCTTGACATTCTCCTCAAGGTGACTGCAGTGAATGTGATGAATAGACGTTAATGTGTAACAGCCGGCAGCTTTGCTTTCAGTCCCCACGACTCACTATTTTGTATTGGGAAGCATAAATCATTGATTTTATGAAGTCTCTTTAGCTAGCTTTCAAGGAAAGACGTCTTTCCTCCTGTAACGTGACGACAGCTGTTACCTTGAATACCGGTATAAAAATAGTGACTTGTTTCATCAATGTGGTAGGAGGGGAAAAAATATTTGTTTAGAAATGTTCAACTTTGACTTTGCCAAACTCAGCTGGGTGTGTACACGCCCGACATGTTCCCGAACACATTTACTTGTTCTGTTACCAGCAGTAAAAACTGTGCAGTCCCTCTATGTGACTGCCGGCATATGAATCCTCACAGCGTGCAGTGTGTACACTGTCAGGATTCCCCAGCACCAAGAGTGGGCAGTCATGTGACCTCAACAATGCGATTTGCATACTTCCAGCCACATTCTGACTTGATGTGTCCGGCCTCACTCATTTCACTTGTAATGAACGAGGCTGCGCACACTTGATTGCATATATGTGCACGCACCCGCCAGATCTGAGTGCCGGCAATGGAGAATCCTGACAGTGAGGGCACTGCGCACTGTATGGATTCACAGTACCTCAAGGCCAGACAACTCCTGTAACTTATTATTGTTTAAAGGGAACCTCCAACGTTACAGACATTACATACAGGATATGCACATTGGACACATTCCCCCAACATATTCCAGGTTAAACCTTCGCAGAGCACAGTGTGGTTTTGAATTGGTTGCATAATTGTGGCAGATTTAGGCTCTGGCTGCATGGTGATTTGGGCTGTGACGCCGGATAAGTAGCCAATAATCTCACTATGCTGCTGCTATATCGCAGTGTAATGTAGGCAAACAGGTTTGCATTGTGACCCCAGGGTACTGCAGTAAGCAGGTCACAAAAAATCCACTGGTTCTGACTTTCTCTGCCATGGTCGCAGTACCCTTCAGGCTGCAATGTGACCCATTCTCCTTGCATTACACTATGATATAGCAGATGCACAGAGCATTATTTGGCTATCTTACCTGTATAACCAAATTCACCATGTAGCCTAAGCCTTACTGATTTAGGGTCTATGTATGGATTGGCAAGAGAGACAACAGCAGAAAATATATTCATGAGGGAAACTAAGTACACCCTCTATAAGTTCTATGGTTTTAATTATCTTGACATAATAAGAAAATGATCTGGTTTTCAGAAAGTCTTAAAATTATTTAAATGCAACCTCAAATGAACATCACATGACAAGCTCCAGTGTAATTATTTATTTAACAAAAAATAGGCCAAAATGCAGAAGCAGGGCGTGATAAATTAAGTACACCCCATGAATCAATAGCTTGTAGAACCACATTAACAGCAATAAATGAAAGTAATCAGATTCAGTATGACTTTATCAGTCTCCCACATCGTCCCGCAAACGCCCAATCTCAGATAAAGCTTCCATCCAACTTACAGATCGAGCTAGAGATCTTCCTGTACGATATCCATCTCCTAGGGCGATAGGGTGGTGGTTCTTCTACATGCTTCAGCAAGGAGTCACATACGGAAACACCCTTCATATCGATCTCCCCTTGCAAATGATAGTTGGCCAACCTACCAGCAAAGCTTACAATTCGCTTATCATTTCTCATGGCAATCCCATGGTTTATTCCTAATATGTTCTTTCTATGTAACATAGCAAAATATCCTTGATTATGCTGCATAACCTTTATAGAAAGATTGTGTTCACAGGGCAGTGTCTCATGGAAGGAGACGGATGATGCTTCCCATTAACCAGTCACAGCACAGCAGTGGAGAACACTTCAAGTAATAAAGTAACAAGAAAAGTAGGAAATTCTTACCTTAGTTACACAATGAATATAATTTCGTCTCTGCGAGGTCTCTCTGTCGGGACCAATGTTGTCACCTTTACTTGTCACAGTTCCCAAACCTGTAACCTGAGCCCAGGCTCACCTGCAGTGATCCTCCTACATGCTGGGCCAACCCACCCAGAATTCTCCCACCAAGCACCCTACCCACACGACAGTGGGGAGAATGTGCTGCTCAGCAAGTCAATGAGTAATTTGGTTTCCTTAAGTTAGAATGCGAAGGCTGCACTGTTAAAATGATACGAAGTAGTTAACTGCGTTAGTAAATGATATACAAGGAGACGGAAAAAATCACAGCTCGCAATACTACATGAAGGTTAGACACTGCGAAATATGGGAAGTGTATTGTTTCTGGAGCAGGAAATTTGTTGGTAACACAGGGATTATTACTATATTAGTGCTATTAGTGCTTCATGTTTATTGTCTGTCATTTACACGTAGCAATTGTTCCAAATGATCATTTATAATGAGAATTGCCTTGACATAAAGCAATTAACTATATTGTGTCAGAGGATTAATCTTAGGGAAGAGTCACGCGCCATATGTTAGGGTTTGGCGGAACGCACCAAATATATATTTATAGAGTAATCGGTGCGTTCGCATCCCGGGGTCCACCGTGCAGGAGTAAAACCCGCTGCTAGTAACTGACGGTACTATATGGTGGTATAAGTGAACTCTGTTACTTCACAGAGTCACTAAAGACAAGAGAACGCTGTGCCCTGTTAACCTCACAGAGGAGCACAGCTACCAAACAGAGCGGACAGTGGTCGTGCAGTCAGAATAGCACACGCAAAATTCTCACCGGAGGTGGCGGTATTCTACGGGCTTATTTCAGCCGAACCCTGAAACCACATACATATGAACACACTGGCGCAGAACACATAAGTTAGTTGATACTAACGCATGGCTGTGCGGCCATGCAAACCTTTTATAGCTGCAGCAACTTCAGGACCTTCCTAAAGGACCAATGGGAGCTGCTGCAGTACCTGAGCAACTTCAGGACCTTCCTAGAGGACCAATGGGAGCTGCTGCAGTACCTGAGCATGTGACCCCCGACCTCCAATGAGAGGTCTTACCCTGGGCATGCTCAGAAGGGGAAAAGCAGGACTTAGTCCCAGAGACATCTGCTCACCGCTGACCAGTACTGGTTACAATGGCTGAACTTGGAAAGGCAGCAGTAATCATCCACACCGTATCAGGCTCAGCTAGATGCTGGGACCGACATCCCGCTGAGCAGGCTCCACTGCGGCTGGAGAAGAATGGGAGACCGCAGCGGAGATGGCTCAAGACTCCCCCTGTGCAGAGGCGGGAACTCAACCCCTAACATTACCCCCCCCCCTTCTAGGGCCCCCCTCCTTGGACTTCGCTACGCTCAAAGGCCGCAATGAGCTGCGGAGCTCGAATGTGCTCAGCAGGCTCCCAAGACCTGTCCTCTGGGCAATAACCCTTCCAGTGCACCAAATAAAATTTCTTGCCACGTACCACCTTGCACCCCAAAATAGCGTTCACCTTGTAATTGTCCATAGATGAACCCAATGTCCCGGCAGATGACTCGGATAACCGGGACATGTATACGGGCTTCAAGAGGGACACATGAAAGGTGATACCTAGGCATGGAGGAAGGGCCAGAACGGAGACCACAGGGTTAACCTGTTCGAGGACCTTGAAGAGACCCAAGTAGCGAGGTGCAAACTTAGTGGACTCAACACGCAGCCTGATGTTACAGGTGGAGAGCCACACTAAGTCACCAGGAGCAAAGGTCGGAGCGGGGTGCCGATGAGCATCGGCGAAGGAGTTGATTCACTCCTTGGAGGCCCCAAATGTCCCGTGCCTCCACAGCCCAGTCTGCCACCCTGGAGTCGGCGGAAGACATGGGCATGGGCACAGGGACACACGTATGCTGGCCGTAATTAAGGAGGAATGGAGTCTGACCAGTGGAGTCGGCTTCGGCGTTGTTAAGTGCAAACTCCGCCCATGGTAGCAAGGATGCCCAGTCATTCTGCATGGCAGAAACAAAATGACATAGATATGTGACCAGAGTCTGGTTGGCCCTCTCTACCAACCCATTTGTCTTGGGATGATATGCTGAGGAGAGATTCAACTCAATGCTGAGTAGACGACAAAGCTCTCTCCAGAATCGACGCAAACTGGGGACCTCAGTCACTGACAATTTTGTCTGGCATACCATGCAGGCGAAAGATATGTTTGATAAACAAAGCTGCCAGCACCCGTGCAGAAGGTAGCCGTGGAAGAGGCACCAAGTGCACCATTTTGGAAAAATGGTCGGTGATCACCCAAATAATGGTGCAGCTATGAGACTTGGGTAAGCCCACCACAAAATCCATCCCGACCACCTCCAAGGGGCGGGCCGCCACCGGCAGGGGATAAAGCAACCCAGCTGGCCGTTGACAAGAAGACTTGTTCTTGGCGCAGGAGACACACGCCTGAACATAGTCTGTGACATCACGGGCCATATGCGGCTACCAGTATGTCCTCACCAGTAGCTCAGATGTCTTTTTGGACCCAAAATGTCCACCCACCCTGGATGAGTGAGCCCAAGAGAGAACCTCCGGACACAGACAGGATGGTACAAAAGTTTTGCCTGGAGGCACAGACTCTAGCGAAACCTGGGCCACAGTTCTCAGACTCTCAGTAGGGACAGTAAGCCGAGGCTCCTCTTCCGCCTCCTCAGATGACACAACAGAGTGAGAGAGAGCGTTGGCGCAAATGTTCTTCTCCCCGGAATGGCAATGGAGGGTGAAATGGAACCTGGAAAAGAACAAGGACCATCTGGCCTGGTGAGAATTTAACCGCTGGGATGTCTGTAGGTAAACCAAATTCTTGTGGTCTATGAATACTTGGAAAGGAAAGCGAGCCCCCTCCAAAAGATGTCTCCACTCAGAGAAGGCCAACTTCATTGCTAGCAACGCCCTGTCCCCGATGGAATCCTTTTGAAAGAGGACTGCTCCAGCACCAACGGAAGAGGCATCCACCTCCATTATAAACGGCTTATCTACCTTGGGGCGATGTAGAATGGGAGCACTAGCAAAATGGGACTTAATAGAAGTGAAGGCCTTGGAGACCTCCTCAGACCACAATTTTGGATTTGCTCCCTTCTTGGTGAGGGCTACCAAGGGAGCTACCAAAGTTGAGAAATGAGGAATGAACTGGCGATAATAGTTAATGAACCCCATAAAGCGCTGCACCGCTTTAAGAGAATGGGGTTCTTGCCAGTCCATCACAGCCTGTAGTTTGGCAGGATCAAATAGCCAATCCCTGGGCGGAGATGATGTAGCCCAAGAAAGGTAAGGACTCCTGCTCAAACACACATTTCTCCAACTTGTACGGTAAACAGGAGAAAGGGAAACTAATATATTATTAAGAGCTAGAAACCACTAATTTCATAATATCAGCATTGCCTGTTATACTTTCTAAGGACGATCTCTTGTTCTCTTCTGTTATTGTTTAAGTTTATTTACCTGTGCAGATCTGTGCGCGACTCGGACATGCGCTGTGGCCTGGGATGGGTGTCGGCGCTCTATCTAGGCATCGTGTCGTCCTGGTTACAGGTCCGGTCAGCTGACCGGATCATGTGGCCGGAAGATGTGATCCCAGAGCGCTGCGCTCATCGCTGGGCGACAACATGCCGGGGACGCGCCGTTACAGCTGCAGGCACTATGGTAATTATAACCATTATATAATGGGCGCCACACAGTGTGCTAGCTACCTCCTGACGAAGCTGCCGTGTCAGCGAAACGCGCGTCGAGGGGCCTCTGTGACCGTTATCCCACTGGTATATCTCCTATCACTATGGCTGCAGGTAATTGCCTAGTTATATTACAGGCACGATTCATATATTTGATATGAGGTGATATCTGTTATGTAGGTTATCTATACTGGGCTTTTGTACGGTATACGTAGCAGCTATAATAGTGAGGAGCATTATATAGTATTTTATATCATATGGTAGGATATTATTTCTAGTGGGGTTATAGGTCACTTACTCTATTTTTGGTCATGGTTACTAACTATTTGTAGTCCTTTAGCAGCAGAGGTGTTGCCTCATCCCTGCTGCATATATATGTGGTTATTGTTAATGTGAATTGTAATACAAGATTACTTTGTTTATAGTGTATGGTATTATCCTGGTAATATTTATAATAAAGATATTTTGTATTTTATTTTGATCGTATTTGTGACTTCACTGGCTCGTTTGGTTATAGTTGTATCTTTGTGGAGAGGATCACAACATATAGTTTCTTTGTTAGAGGAACATTTATCGGTTGTATTTCTCCAACTTGGCTTAGAGGGAATTAGCTCGTAAGAGGTTGAAGACTTTGCAAACATCTCTTCGGTGGGAGTCAATATCTGGAGAGTAGATGAGGATATCATCCATATAGACTACGATCGAGGTGGAGAGCATATCCCGGAAGATATCGTTTACAAAGTCTTGGAAAACGGCTGGGGGATTACAGAGCCCAAAGGGCATCACTAGATATTCATAGTGCCCATCCCTGGTGTTAAAAGCCGTCTTCCATTCATCCCCCTCACAGATGCGAATCAGGTTGTAAACAGCCCGCAGATCTAGTTTAGTAAATACCCTTGCTCTTCGAAGCCTATCAAGGAGCTCAGATATCAGGGGCAGGGGATATTTATTCTTAACGGTGATGGTGTTAAGACCCCTGTAGTCTATACATGGACGTAGTTCCCCGTTGTTCTTCTGCACGAAGAAGAACCCAGCCCCTGCAGGTGACACTGACTTCCTAATGAATCCCCTTGCCAGATTTTCCTGGATGTACTGAGACATTGCCTCCGTCTTCCAGAGAGATAACGGATAGACTCGACTCCAAGGAGGCTCAGCCCCAGGCAAGAGGTCTATAGGACAGTCATAGGGGCGGTGAGGCAGAAGGGTCTCCGCAGCCCTTTTGGAGAACACGTCCGCATAGGGTCAATATTGCATGGGGAGAGAGGATAGATCTGCGGGTACCTCGGTAGTAGCAACCTGAACGCATTCCCTCTGACATCTACCCCCACAAGATTCACCCCATCCCAAAATTCTGCCTGTGGACCACTCAATATGAGGAGAGTGGAACCATAGCCACGGTATCCCTAACAGGACCTCCTCAATTCCCTCAGGAATGACGAGCAGAGATATAATCTCATGACGAGATGGTGACATGGACAGAGTGAAAGGGATGGTTTGGTGTGTTATCTGAGAGGGCAGTGTCGACCCATTCACCACTTGTACGGTAACTGGTTGAGCAAGCATTACCAGGGGAATTGCGTGACGTTAGGCGAAGGCTGAAGACATAAAATTGCCCTCCGCCCCAGAATCCAAGGTTGCTGCAGCCACGCTAGCAGCCTGAACAGCAACTGCGGTAATATCCACTGCTCAGGTTGAGCGCCGTATCAGGCTGAGCTAGACGCTGGGACCAACGTCTCCGCTGAGCAAGCTCCACTGCGGCTGGAGAGGAATGGGAAACCGCAGCGGAGATGGCTCGAGATTCCCCCTGTGCAGAGGCGGGAACTCGACCCCTAACACCATATAACTCGGACAAGGAGCGCAAAGCTCGCACTGGCTGTCGTTTCTCCCGACCCCAGCATGATAGCTTGTGTTTCTATGCAGCTGTCACACTCGGGTCGGGAGAGCTAATGTCCAGTGGAAACTTTGCAATCATCATCCGAGCTATATGGTTGTGTGACTCTTCCCTTAGGGATAAGTTATCGAGTTTGTAATGAGGGTTGAAATTAACTTTGCGGTTGAGGGTCTGCTGTCCTGGCATAACAGTGAAACCATTATGGTATGCCCCTTTAAATAGAATACAATGTAATAGCTCTCATTAGTAGAGTGATGAACCATCCCCGGGGATAGTGGAAGGATAAAAGCACACATTTGTAAGTTCAATTTACTTAACTCACACGGAGGCAACCAGCTTGATGGTTATACAGTCTTACATGAGGCGACAAGTTTAATGGTGTTTAGTCTTACATGAGGTAATTGTCACGCACAGTGTGGGAATTCCAAGTGCAACGCGAAGGGATGAAGGGAAGGAAGCCCAGACACTAGGGAAAGGGTGAGTGGAGACCCCTAGGCAGATCTGATAACACTCTACCTGCCCTACCATCCCTAAATTGGTTCCTAACCAATCGTCGAGCAGGAACCTAAGCCCTGCATCTCCCTAGAGCTAGGGCCTGGATAGGGAGGGAAGAAGATTGAGCACTGGTCAATCCCCACTGTAAACTAAAGACAAAAAGGTAGACAGACAAGGAGAATGAACTTAGCTTGAGCAGACTCAGAGTTAACACCAAACGGCCTCAAACAGCTCCAGAGAGGAAGTTAGCCGACTGCTATAGCTCCAAGCCTTCATGAGGGAAAAATACTGTGGGTTACCTGAGTAAGCTCATTGGAGGAAGGTGTTGACCTTTATATGGAGACCTTTGGTGGTATATCATAGCCTATTTAGCTTTTTAATTGTTTTTAATTTTTATTTCTACTGTTTGTTCATGCTACACTAATAAAGATTTATTTATTATATATTTTTGGTAATCCTGACTTTTTTGCACAATTCTTTTCTTTCTATACACCTATTGGATTGATGGCACAATGACTCCACTCCACAGGAGCTTTCTTGTAATTGACTCAGTCTTCCAATTCCTCTGATGATTTGCAGCTCCTCTTTGACCTGCAGTAGAGCCCCCAGCATTGCCCACACTTTTGTTCCCCTTCTGAATGGAGTGAAAGTGTGTATGCGATTGCCATTCCATTCATTCATTGGGCTGCTGGAGAAAACCAAGTGATGTTCTCAGTTATATCTAGGAATCCCACAGAAAATTAATAGAGTGGTAGTCAAGCAAAAGTGTCCCATTCTGTTGATCAGCTAGGATCTCTATTCTATTGAAATTGGATCCAGAATATTATTATCCCTCTACTATGTCCCTTATTATATCTACAAAATGGTCCAGCAGTGGGTCATAATAGTACATTGTGTAAAACATGTATGTTATGAAGTGATACAAGGATAAAACCAAGTATATTAATAACATATTTGAAATGATCAATATGTCATCATATTCTCTAATAAATAATGCCGAGAAAACATGTAAAGCAGAAATAAGCTCCTATCTATCCAGCAGCTGCAATGCAGACATCACATTCTTCTAGCTGAATAAGGCGTAACCACATATTACATGTGACATATAAGCTGGGATGGAGAGTGAAACATATAATAATGCCTCAGGGAGTGAGAAAGTATGGCTAAAGAAAAACATATTAGCTAATTGCACATGCATGTAAGTGTTAATATGATTTCATACTTTTACATTTGTGTCTTTTTACCTTAAAGGGGTTTTCAAGTTTATAAAAAATATTGGTGGCTATGAATGTATAATTGGTAGTGGCCTATTCCACTATATACTGCAAAAAAGGATCAGCCGCTTTGCTGGATAAACAAAAAAAGGGCTATGGCACTCCAATACCGCTGATCATGGAGCGAAGCCCTAGATCCAACCCCGCAGTGTGTTATGATATATTCACACTGCAGGGCTGGGAATCTGGAGGCCGTGCAGTGGAGCGGGTCACCGTGCTCCATTGAGGATAGTGCCAAAGTCTCCCGAGATTTGTGAAGATCTAGATATTGGAAATCTAGGGAAAGTTATGCAGGTGGACCAAAATAAAACCATGAAAATGGAAAAAATCTACTCTGGTGGATCAGTTGTTTGTAAAGGGATTGTTCAGAATTAGTAAAATATGGCTGCCATCCTCCTTAAAACTCCAGCTCCATTTCACAGATTGTATATGGAACTGCAGATAATCTGCCTCCTGAACATGACAGCCACTATAAACAGCTCAATTCCTTTTGGTGAAAACAAATTGTCAAGTGTCAGGTTAGTCATTGTGACAATGACCAAGGCGGCACGATCGTTGAAACGCGTATGATTTTAATTGCACTTTAAGCCTGTGACTATCACTGGTATGAATTACCCATTTTTGTGTCTCTGGATATAAAGATGGATTTTGGAAGTTATTTTTTATGGATATCAGCCATGCTGGACTTCTGCTTCACCTTCACTATAAAAAAGTGTTACTTAACAAAAAAAACCATTTCATACGGTCAGCAATGGCACCACATGGAAGAGAAATGTCACAAAACCTGAGAAAGAAAATAATTTCTTTACAGAAGAAAAGTGAAGGCTACAAGAGAATCTGCAAAGCTTTATTTTTCTGTCAGAATACAATAGCAAAAATGATACAAAAATATAACAAAGATAGAACTGCATCCATTTCATAGAGATGTCAAAGCCGACCACGGAAGTTAACACCTAAACAGGAATATCTTTTGATGAGAAGGATTGAATAAAATCAACATTCAGGCTATGTGCACGTCAGGATTTCTTGCGGAAATTTCCTGAACAAAATCGGACATTTTCTGCAAGAAATCCGCATGCGTTTTTTTCGTGTCTTTTTTGCGTTTTTCTCGCATTTTTTGCATGTTTTTTGTGCGTTTTTTCCAGAGCTTCCCAATGCATTAAATAGCGTCAAAAAAGCAAAAAATCCGCAAAATTTATGAACATGCTGTGTTTTTCACCACAATGCGTTTTTTTTGCGGAAAAAAACGCATCATGTGCACAAAATTTGCAGAATGCATTAAAAATGATGGGATGCTTATATATGCGTTTTTAAGCGCTTTTTCTGCTGAAAACGGTCGAAAAAACACGAAAAATCCTGAACGTGTGCACATAGCCTGAAGTTTACTGCAGTTAGATAAAGAAGTAGAAGCCAAACCAGGGTGAGTAATTCCTGTGACGGTGTACACTGCAGAGGAATGGTATGCATGGGTGTCATCCTCTCCTAAAGCACATACACAAAAAAGCCTGCCTACAATTTGCCAGGTGCTCATGCAGAAAAATATGATGCCTATTCAGATTCTATTTAGTGATGAGCCTAAGATAAATGTTTTTGGAACTGATGGCTTCACAACTGTATGGTGCATGAGTGCTGCTGAGGTTTAGGAGCTACATTTCATTTATAGTATCATGAATTTACAGCTGTATTACTCTATATTTAAGGGGATGATGCTACCATCACTCCATACCCTTGATAGATGTGCACTTTTAAAACATGACAATGAACAAAAGCACACCTTTACAGCCACTGTTGCATTTCTGAAGAAGAAAGTGTGAAAGTGATTCAGTGGTCAAGTATTTCTTCTAATATGAACCCTGGATCGCCCCCAAGGGCGGCGGGGTACTCGGAGCCGGGCCCTTCGGTTCTCAAGGGGGATGTCACGGTGGCTGGCTCGATCTGTGGCCCTAGGGACATCCGTTGATAAATGGGGGAAAGGTCTTTAAAGGGGAAATGTTCGTGATGCCATCTGTGGTATTCGGTCAGGGTGACCGATGCTGCTTTAAGGGGTCCGCTGGGGTGATGTTATGGCAGCTAGATGGTATACCTTCCCACAGGTGAAGTATGTCCCCAGGGCTTCTCAGTGTATAGATGGTGGATGGTGAGAGGCGCAGTAAAGAACGAGGACACATGGTTGCAGTCTCTTTACCTTTACTGGAGGCTTCAGTGTCCACAGTCCAGAGCACCGGATCACAGGGCAGGCAGAGTCCGGCCGGTCTGAAGACAAATCCAGAGTTCCCTTATGCAGGTGGAAATCAGTAGCCTTCCTCTAGTGCCTGAGTGTTGTAGTACCTCCCTGGTGAGCTTCTCGGTGAGGATCTCACAGCTATTGTAGATGTAACGTCTCTTTCTCTCTGTCCCCCTGATGGATAGGATAGGACAAATCCGTATGACTGATGGCCTGAGGCTTTTTACAAGGACACTATCACGCCCCGGCCCCCACAAGTTGCCACCGTGCCTCCTGGGTATAAGGTCGGGCAACTAATATGAAACTAGCTGTCCTGCCGGTCTCTGGAGTCAGGCTTGGAGACGATGACTCCCTCAGTGTTCTGGCTACCGGCTACTGTGCCTCAAAAAGGAGGCAGCCTATTACAGGGCAGAACTCCTTCTGGTTTCCTCTCCTTTTACTATGACTTCATTTCTCACTCACTACAAGACAATTCCCTTCTGATGTCTCTTTCTTAGGATGCTGCCGCATTGGTAAGCAGGCGCAGCTCCGTGGACCCTCGTCCTACACAGACCTCAGTCTGCCTCTGGCTCCCTCTCTCTCCAGCCAGCTTCTCTCTTCCTATCCAGACTACCAGTTTTACCTAGTTGTGAGGAGTGCCCTAATAGATAGAAGCATGGCTCCCCCTGGCGGCCTGGAGTGTGAAGTGTGTTGTGTGGTTTGTGATACCTGGTAGGGTGATCTCCTTTATTGCCTTCAGACGTAACACCACTCCCCCTAGTGGAAGAGCGACATTACTGCAACGACCAGGACCCTGGGGAACTGCAACCAGGGCCGTATTTGCCACTAGGCACGCGAGGGCACGTGCCTAGGGCAGCGACATTGCGGGTGGCGGCACCTGAGCAAGGTGTGTTTTTTTTTTTGTTTTTTTTTTATTATAAGTCCCCGCCCGGGTCAAAAATGCGACCGACGGCCCCGCCCCCCGCACCTCCGAGTCCCCGCACCTCCGAGTCCCACCCACCCTCCTTGAAGACGATACTCACCTGCTCCAGCGATGCCTGGTCTCAGCATCTGTAGCGCGTCCTGAGTGAGCGGTCATGTGGTACCGCTAATTAAGGTCATGAATATGCGCATATTCATGACCTTAATTAGCGGTACCACATGACCGCTCACTCAGGAAGAAGACGCTGCGGCGGGACAGAGCCGGAGCCGGAGGGATGTCGGCGCGGCGTGTGGGACAGGCAGCTGACAGGCGAGTATGAGGGACGGGGGGCGGGGGGAGGATGGTAAGCCACCCGCGCCATGCAAGATGGCCCGGGAGAAGGAGCGGGGGAGGTGGTGGAGAGATGAGCCATGCATAGGGAGGGGGGGGGAATTATGAGCGCCATCAGCCATGCATAGGGAGGGGGGGAAATTATGAGCGCCAGCAGCCATGCATAGGGAGGGGGGGAAAATTGTGAGCCATCAGCCATGCATAGGGAGGGGGGGGGAATTATGAGCCATCAGCCATGCATACAGGGGGGGGAATTATGAGCCATCAGCCATGCATAGGGAGGGGGGGGAATTGTGAGTGCCATCAGCCATGCATAGGGAGGGAGGGAGGGGGGGAATTGTGAGCGCCATCAGTCATGCATAGGGAGGGGGGGAATTGTGAGCCATCAGCCATGCATAGGGAGGGGGGGAATTGTGAGCCATCAGCCATGCATAGGGAGGGGGGGGGGAATTGTGAGCCATCAGCCATGCATAGGGAGGGGGGGGAGAATTGTGAGCCATCAGCCATGCATAGGGAGGGGGGGGATTGTGAGCCATCAGCCATGCATAAGGAGGGAGGGGGGGAATTGTGAGCCATCAGCGATGCATAGGGAGGGGGGGGAATTGTGAGCCATCAGCCATGCATAGGGAGGGAGGGGGCTTTTGGAATTGTGAGCCATCAGCCATGCATAGGGAGGGAGGGGGGAATTGTGAGCCATCAGCCATGCATAGGGAGGGGGGGGAATTATGAGCGCCATCAGCCATGCATAGGGAGGGGGGGGAATTATGAGCGCCATCAGCCATGCATAGGGAGGGAGGGGGGGAATTGTGAGCCATCAGCCATGCATACAGGGGGGAGGGTGGAATTATGAGCCATCAGCCATGCATACAGGGGGGGGAATTATGAGCCATCAGCCATGCATACAGGGGGGGGAATTATGAGCCATGCATACAGGAGGAGGGGGGGGATATGAGCCATGGCCATTATACAGTATGGAGCATCATGTGGGGCCATTATACAGTATGGAGCATCATGTGCGGTCATTATACAGTATTGAGCATCATGTGAGGCCATTATACAGTATGGAGCATCATGTGCAGTCATTATACAGTATTGAGCATCATGTGAGGTCATTATACAGTATGGAGCATCATGTGCGGTCATTATACAGTATTGAGCATCATGGGAGGTCATTATACAGTATGGAGCATCATGTGCGGTCATTATACAGTATTGAGCATCATGTGAGGTCATTATACAGTATGGAGCATCATGTGCGGTTATTATACAGTATTGAGCATCATGTGAGGTCATTATACAGTATGGAGCATCATGTGCGGTCATTATACAGTATGGAGCATCATGTGCGGTCATTATACAGTATTGAGCATCATGTGCGGCCATTATACAGTATGGAGCATCATGTGCGGCCATTATACAGTATGGAGCATCATGTGCGGTCATTATACAGTATTGAGCATCATGTGGGGCCATTATACAGTATGGAGCATCATGTGCTGTCATTATACAGTATTGAGCATCATGTGGGGCCATTATACAGTATGGAGCATCATGTGCGGTCATTATACAGTATGGAGCATCATGTGTGGCCATTATACAGTATGGAGCATCATGTAGGGCCATTATACAGTATGGAGCATCATGTGTGGCCATTAAACAGTATGGAGCATCATGTAGGGCCATTATACAGTATGTGGAGCACTGCGTAGCCATTATACAGTATGGAGCACTGCGTGGCCATATTTTTTTTGTTTTCATTATTGTATATGAAACAGTGTGATCAGCAGTGCTGAATGGGTGTGGTCGGGACTTGGATATGGGTGTGATTAGTTGTGAAATGGGTGTGGTCAGAGGCGTGGCCCAAAATTTGCCGCAGCGCACTACGTGCGCCGCAACCTTTACACCTTTTTCCCTTCTTCAAAAGTTGGGAGGTATGGCACCGCATTTCCCAGATCACAGCAAGTACCGCAAATCCCATAGGGAATGATTGAGGCCAAACGCAGTGTTGCTGTAAGTGATCCGTTACGTGGCAGATGCAGAAAAACTGCCCGATCTGCTGCAAAAGGCGACTTTCACAACAGCGATTCTTGCCAAAGTCACTGCGGATAGTGTCATACTCACCAAAGGGGGAGGCAGCACTAAAAGTGCCTAGGGCAGCAGAAACTCTAAATACGGCCCTGACTGCAACCCAATCGAACACTTATTGGTAATTCTGAATAGACAAGTTGTCATCACTCTCCATGCAGAATCGAGGCTTTAACGAGAACCTGTCACCAGGTTTGGCCAATAAGAGATACGGCCATCACATTTCAAGGCTGATATACAGCATTCTATAATGCTGTAGATCTGCCCCCAACCCGATCTGCAAAAGAAGAATAATAACTTTTATTATACTCACCTGCGGGGAGGTCTGGTCTAATGGGCGTCTCTGGTCTTGGTCCGGCGCCTCCCTTCTTTTTGCGATGCCATCACTCCTGCTTGCTTCGTGTGGATGACTTGTCTTCTCGGCACCGCGCTCCTGCACATGTGCACTTCTCTGCCCTTGACAGGGCAGAAAAGCACACTTACGCAGGAACGCTGTGCTGAGGAGACCATGTGGATGACGAAGCAAGCAGGAGGATGGGGATCGTAAGAAGATGTGAGGCGCCGGACAAAGACCTGCGACTCCCTTCGAACCAGACCGCTCCTCAGGTGAGTATAATAAAAGTTATTTTTCTTCTCTTACAGGTCGGGTTTTGGCAATTATACAGCTTTTATCAGCCCTGAAAGGGGATGGCCGTATCTCTTATCGGCCAAACCTGGTGACAGGTTCACTTTAAAAGAGGTCGTTCTTGAAGAATAGAAAAAGACAGATGTTGCAGTATGAACCAACTTGTTCATCGCATGCCTAGAAGTCTTGCTGCTGTCCTTAAAAATCATGAATTTCATACAAAATACTAGATTTAGTATAGATTTTTACATCAACTAAGGAACTTGCCCCTCAGACCATGAAGGGTCATTAAAACAGAGACCCTAATCACAGGACAATAAAACAATCCTTATCTAAGAATTGGCCCAATATTTATGGACGTAACTGTTTATCACCCATGGTAATTCTGCTTCATGTCACCTGGCTTATCCATGGTTTTTTTTTTTTTTTTTTTTTTTTTTTTCCCTTTTTTTTTTTTTTTTTTTTTTCCTATACTATGTTGTGCATAAATATGTGATTCTTCAGAATTTGTTTTAGTCTTTGCCTGATGAAGAGACCTGTGTAGTCTCGAAAGCTTGCAATTTGTTACCATCTTTTCAGTTAGCCATTAAAAGGTATCAACCACTGAGGACTCTCAATTCTAAATAGATTTAGTAGATGCATTCATTTTTGCATCAACTAATCTGAATAAAACTGAAGATTTTATAAAGAAAGTTTTATTATAAATCTTACTTTCATGTTGTGGGTTAAAAGTGTTCTATGTAACTCAGCCTTGTCATAATTCTGGAAACTGTTCTTGTGTTCTGTGACATATTAATTAAAATCTTACTTTTCATTAGGGGTTCAGTCATTTATGCTGAGCACTGTATGAACCCTCTTGAGGTTTGGAAATGTACTCCTACTATATGGTTGTGTTTCCATTTATCTTCCCAATTCCTTGTTGCATTACAATAGTGGATCATAATGTAAACTTTAGTTAAACCCCGTGATTATTACTATGCCATATTAAAACCTACAGCATGCACTGAAGTCTGTGTTTTCCTGCATCATGTGAGTTTCCTAAACCCCAATTACATGCACTCAATTACATTCTATCATAAACTTCACCGAACATCCACAAGCAATATGGGAAGTGCCAGCAAATCCCTTTAACAAGTACGGTATATATACATACTAACATAGGAAAAATAAAAGTGGTTTATTGGCCCATGTGCGACGTTCAAGCTTGAGAAAGGTCCACATCCTGGACTGAAACGTCTCACATGGGCCAATAAACCACTTTTATTTTTCCTATTGGAGTGCTGCCTTCATTTTTTGGACTATAGTATGAGGTTTGGTATATACCTGGAAGGATTTTTTGCACCCCTTGTTTTCTTTTGGTGCTGCTTTTTGTTTTCTTTTTCTATACATACTTACATAGATACGTAATTAATTCCTACATTATATTATAATTCTAGCAAAGAGCAGATACATTGTAATAATTGTTTTTCTGTGTCGGTTAAACAAACATTGCCTGTCAATCTTGGAAAAGTAAGTATTTCTCAAGATGCTTCTTTGTTCCTTTCTGTTCTGCAAACTTGTCCTCCAGTGTCCTCTATGAATAAATGTTTACTTTATATATCCATCATCAGCTATAAAACAAGCAGGAAAGAAAAGCCATATTGATCAAAGCAGCCTCCCAGTACAGCAGGATAATGTAAGTCCTAACACTGAGCGTTAGCATAGTTGACATAAGATATTAAAACTAATATCATTTGTGGACTTATGAAATATGTGTCTCTAAATGTCACGGTAAGCTATGAATAAAGAAGAAAGCTGTGTTAAAATAATATCCGTGGCGGGTCCAGCCTTTTTGACTACAGCATTATCATCCTCCAGTACTTGCAGAGTGAGATTTCTATATTATCACATACTCCCTAATTTTTTAGTATGTTGGCAGGAAATACCCAAATTCTACACATGTCTGTACATAGAAGAGATAGAGGTCCAAAGCAATGAGAAAAATTGTCTCCCCCTTCTGGTGTCTTCTTCTACACTCCAGGAGAGAAGGGTCTCGTATTTGTTTTGTCACAATCACAAAAAATACCAAGGGAAGAGGAGCACTTTTTTATGGATTTCAGAATTTTCTGGTTCCTCCCTGTAAAATGTAATGTTATATAAACCAAAATATAAATTAATACTACAGAGGAAGCACAGAGTATATCTAATGGACCTGCATCATGTTACAAGAGGATGTTGGCAATTACTAGGTTAATTGCATTACTCTTTCAACTGTTCGTATAAAACCTGGATCACTCTCACAATTGAAGCTACAGCACAAAAGGATGGAACCTAGAAGTTAGTAAGTATAAGGAAATACACGTGGTATTTCTATGACGCTAGGACAATTTATTTGTAAGAAATTTAGAACATGTCTTTCGTGCTGAAGACCAAACCTGGGCCCAACCACGAGGAGGTTGTATGGTATTGTGTATGGAGAGTCTAGTTTAGTCTGAAGGGTTATTTAATTATAAAATACTTTGCTTTTTCAGAATTTTATATCCAATCTGAGGGACATTGTGCCAAATCATGTTCATTGAATACAATAATAAATGTTCATAGAAAGATTTCGCAACATATAGATCTTCGAGGAGGCTCCGACATATCCAACTACATGGGCATGCAGCCACATATGTTTCAGGCTCCATGCAATATAGGCCTTTACTCTCTATAGCCTAGAAAGATACTTGGGTGAACAAAATTGAATTTTTCACCCCGAAACACAGTGTCTGCAAATTGAGATTCTGGTTTGGCTATTATCCTAAGTCATGTGACAAGGCTCGTTAAGGGGTCGACATTGACTGTTAGGATTGCTACTTCCAATAGGTGGCACTAGAGTTCTAGTCCTCTTCCTTATTGAAGAGACAATTTGCATATTTCCCAGAGGAGCATTGCGGCTTTAAGTCTCCTCACCTCGACATGCTTATCATGTCAGTCTCCGCAAGGAGAAACGATACTTCTTGGATTCCTGCGTAGATGAAAATTGTTTAACGTAATGTGAACAGAGCCTAAAATGTCCTTATGTTGGAAAACTGGCACCTGTAGCTAAATACTAACTGTATGAGAAGAATTATTTCTCAACAGTTCAGAAGAACAGATCCCATTGTATTGTCACATTAGTGCAGTATTTTCTAGCAAGATAAATTATCGGGAGAGACAATAACGGAGTAATGAAAGCTCCTTGGTTTCCTGGAAGCTGGACAACGTCCATGAGGCAAAGTCATGATATACAATGTTGGAGCTTGTAGGGGCCATGGGGGCAGTTTCATAGACCGCCAAAGTCAATTGGGAAGGGAGGGGGTAGCTTGGCATGTCATGCATCAACTATCCAATGATCCAGGAGACTTCTAATGCGCTGAGTAGTGCCGGCAAGCACAATTTTTTCACTAGCACAGTCAATACCTGATCGGAGGTGAGAAAGCTAAACTTTTTTCTCAGTTTAAGATGTGAGCTTGATGATCTCGGTCTCTGCCTATGCAGAGAGCTACAGCCAATGAAAAACCCATTTTGACTACTGCTCTCTGCATAGGCAATAACCAGATGACAGAGGCAGAATCATCTCTCGTTTATCGCTCTGCCTATAATCTCACTCCCATTCTACTGAAACCCACTAGGAGAGCGGTCCTAAATTGAGCAAAGTTTCCTCTGTAAAAAAAAAGTTATAATAAATTTTACATTTTTGCACAGTTTTTCTGACCCTATTTGGGGTTAGCACTAACGTTAGGGTTAGGACTTGTATAATAAAATAGTTACACTAAAAATAAACCCCACAAAAATAAAAGAAACAAATTTAAAAGTTAAAAAAATTATAATGTATATTATTTTATTTTAAAGATTTTATGTTGGATTTTTAGCAAAAAAATAGAACTTAACTAGAGGGCCAAGGGCCAAAGGCCAAACATGTGATTGGAGGATAAGGGGTTTAATACTCTACTGGTGGACGAGACGCAGAGGGGTAATGGTGCATGAATAAGGAAGCTCAAATACTTCTGTCCATTCTATATCAGTTATGGTATGTATAACAAGAAGTAGGTTCTCAATTCAATAAAAGGATCGTCCCAAAAATAAAATATAAACTAAAGTAACCACACACAATCTCTGTTTCTGTCTTTCTCCCTGCTGCTCTGGAATGGTGCTGCGCAGAGACATACCATGGTGATGTACATATTCTCCAAACGCATTGGAGGAGGAGCAGAACATGAGAAGTTTACTCCCTCACAAGCTTAGACCTGTGGTTATGTGTCTATGCTAGTCAACCCTTGGACTGACCGGCCTACTCGGAATCTGCACAGTCTGACAGATGACCAGTCTGGGACTGTGCCTGGGGAAGAAAGACTACAGAATGAAGCTTCAGCAGAACTATGAGGAACTACTGTGAGGAGTGAGTGACACATAAGCTTTTCTGCCGGCTGCCAGCCCACAAACCACCAACAGAGCAGGAAAAAAACGTGAAGGATAAGATATAGAAAGAAATGTAAAAATTTGAGTGGAAAAATGCTATTTAGGCATTATTCGCATTAGATGGGGGTATCCTTTAGACTGTTTTTCTGTATGAGGATAAAATATTGCACAGAATGAACTCAAGTTTTATCATAATTGTTGTATTGAAAGACAAGTATAAACCTAGGTTTAGACTTTGCTGATGTGTGTGTTGTGCTGTATACACTTCCCTACAACCTAAAACATCATATAATCACATTGGAAATGGCGCTTATAAGCTTATTCACAATTCAGTAAGTGGAACAGGGGATCTTTTGTTCTTTTGAACAGGTAAATGAGTCAGAGGCTTATAATCAAATTAGAACATGGAAATGCAGCAGACAAATTTAATCTGGAGATATATTTTCAATCCAGTGTTGGAAATTCTTTTTATTTTAGATGATATTGAATTATGGACCATCATAGATGCAAAAATTCACAACAGCTGATCAAAAAATCTCAAATCGCTTCAAATTGATGAAGTATGTGGCCTATTAAATTTGGTGCACTCTGTAGTGCTATAGCATGCAAATATGAAATATATGAATTTTGAATTACATTACTGCTCTAGAAAATATGAAAAATTGAGAATACTTAGTGCATAAATTGGCCAATTCATGTGTACCCGACAGCCACGATAAGACGATTATCGTGGATGTGACCTATCCTATTTGAGACTCCTCTCATGGTCTGATACATACAGTGGGTACGGAAAGTATTTACACCCCTTTTTTTCAATCTTTGTTTCATTGCAGCCATTTGGTAAAATCAAAAAAGTTAATTTTTTCTCATTAAAGGGAACCTGTCACCCCGTTTTTTCAGATTGAGATAAAAATACTGTTAAATAGGGCCTGCGCTGTGCGTTACAATAGTGTATGTAGTGTACCCTGATTCCCCACCTATGCTGTGAAATACATTACCAAAGTCACCGTTTTCGCCTGTCAATCAGGCTGGTCAGGTCAGGTTGGTGTGGTGACATCGCTGTTTCTTCCCCAGCTTTCCGTTGGTGGCGTAGTGGTGTGCGCATGTCCAAGTGCCGAATCCACTGCGCGCACGTGAAGAAACAGCGCGCGGTCTGCGCTATTAGCCTTGTCATCGGTGGGGGCGGCCATCTTCCTGGGGCCGTGCGTGCGCAGATGGAGTGCTCTGCTGCACGGGGCTTCAGGAAAATGGCCGCGGGATGCCGCGCGTGCGCAAATGGAGATCGCGGCGGCCATGTTCCTGAAGCCGAGATGCACATCCAAACAGAAATCAGCTGTGAACAGTTGCTTACTAAGAGTAGCCATCTCCATATATGAAATATATGAAATTTAAATTGCATTACTGCGCTTGAAAATTTAAGAATAATTAGCGCATAAATTGGCCAATTTCATGTTTGCATACTGTAGCGCTCCAGAGTGCTACTTTATTTGTTGGTTATATATGGAGATGGCTACACTTAATAAGCACCTATTCACACCTGATTTCTGTTTGGAAGTGACGGTCAGTTTTTTTTCAGCCTCTGGCCTCTGGCGGTTTTAATTACAGCAGGATCCTACCCTCCTATATAAATGTAGGCTTCAGCCCATGAGAAGGAGTCCCCACCGGATAGGTCCCAGCAACGAGAATCACCATATCGCGGCTGCCGGATATGCATGAATTTGCCAATTTATGAGCTAAATATTCTCAATTTTTCAGATTTTCTAGAGCAGTAAAGCAATTCAAATTTCATACATTTCATGTTTGCATGCTATAGTGCTACAGAGTGCTACTTTATTTTGTTAGTTATATATGGAGATGGCTACTACTAGTAAGCACCTGTACACAGCTGATTTCTTTTTGGAAGTGACGGTCAGTTTTTTTTGATACTTGTATTAAATTCGCTAAACACTTTAAACACATTAGTGATTTTTCTGTCTCTACTAAATATCAAACACACTGGAGAAAGAGTTGAATAACTTCTATGGAAATGTTTCTTCCAAGTTCTAGCCCTGTTCACTACCCTGAATAAGGAAATTTACTGTGTTTTCCCAGATATACACTGAGGTATGGTAGTATTCTATGATAATCCAAATACTGAGATAAACTAGGTTAATGTATATTTTTGACTATCCACAATACACCTGGATTACACTGAGGACAAGTCCACCGGGTTATTAGTTCACACGTTCATTATTGTGCACTTGGTAAACAGTAGCTCGGAAAGAATGCAAAATACAAAAATCTATAAAAATGCTTGGATTGCCTCACACAAGAAATTCTTGGATAAAATCAATAAAGAGGATAGCCATGATTCATCAAGACCAGAGTTGTTCACGCCAGTCTTGATAAGGGGGTGTGTTGGAGTAAGACTCGCCCGATTCATTAACAAAAGCACGACTTTTAATTAATCACGTCTTAAAAATGGTGCTTCGTCACAAATCTTACTTCGGTCAGGGAGTGGAGTAAGATTTGTGGTGAAAGGTATGCCACGGTTCGTCATTGTTTCGTCTCACCTGGTGAAGTTCAGGGGGGCACACGGGCCAAGAGCAACAGTCCACAGGCAGGTAATGCTCGTGGGAAGCAAGGACTAAAAGCACTGGAGGCCACAGACAGACAGGACACAAGAAAACGAAGAGTCTTAATACCAAGGTGTGCATCCTGGTGGGTCTTATATAGGTCTAGGAAAATTATCACATAGGATGATTCACATAGATGAAGGGGGCAGAGCTCGGACCCAAGACAAGTGTATTAAAGTCATGAATTAGACAAGCAGATATGACCATGTACTGTCTACCCCCATTCCATCCCTGCTCCAGCAAAATCTGTCACGAAAAAAAGAAAAGCCGTTACAGTTTTGCACAATTCTGTGTTTCACAAACATTTTGAAACCTTTCAGAGCCTTTTAAGCCAGATGTGTGGCATAATCAGTTTAATGAGTCGGGGCCAATATATCTTCAAGAGAACCCCTGTCCAAATGGCATATTTGGGCAAATGGAAATCATACAGACTAGTCTCCATGAAATAAAAGGTAATTTCAATTCATGCATCAACAGCTGATCCCCTGGACCTCTAGTTATTCGATTTCAGATGATCAGCTGTTAGGATGGCTGTTGCTAGACAAGTGGTTGTAATGATGAGACTAAATGTCAAAGGGGTTGTCCGACCTTAAGGTACAAACTTGCCGTTACTCTATGTGACTGCAGACTTGTGAATCCTCACATCGTGTACACTGAGCGCTGTGAGGATTCTCTTGTGCTGGCATTGGAGGGTGGTCATGTGACTGCAAGTATGTGATTTGCATACTTACAGCCACATTCTGACTGGACATGTCCGGTCTCACACAATACATTTACATTGAGTGAGGCTGTGCATGTCTAGTCGGCACATGCACTTCTGTAAGCAAGTCACATACTTGCTGTCACGCGTCAGCTGCTCGCAGAACTGGAGAATCCTCACAGCGTGCAGTGTGCGCATTGTGAGGATTAACAAGTCTGCACTCACATAGAGTAACTGCAGACCCGTACCTAAGGATGGACAGCCCCTTTAAGAGTGGATATACTGTCTGTGCACTAGTTTTCTGCTGGTATAAAATTGACCAAATTTGTTTGTAAAACAAAGGAATTTCTCTTCAGAAGCAAGAATTTATGTGTCTTTTCTTGCTAGGTTTTTTAAGATCCCCCAAACTTTACTGTACACTCTTATTGACTTGGTTACATAGTTACATAGGTTTAAAAAAGACCTAGGTTCATCAAGATCAACCTTTCTCCACCAATTGTACATTTTGCCACTAATTTAACTATAACCCGCAATGTTATGTGTATCAAGGAAATCGTCCAGCCCTTTTTTAAAAGCCATTATTGTGTCTGACATTCCTACCTCCTGTGGTCAGCATTACACATTCTGACTACTCTTACTGTAAAGAACCATCTCCTGTTTATCTGCCAAAATTGTGCCCCTTGGTTCTTAGTATGGTTAATCTAAGTAAACAACTCATATCTATTTCATTAAGTATTTAATGCTATTGAGCTAACTATTTTGCGGCACAAAGAGATTCAGAATTTGTTCGACCTGCTCGACCTTTTTTCTTTTTTAATCTCTGGCCACAGAAGGAACAACCAGTGAAGACTGAGAACAGTGGCCCCATTTATCAAAAATGGTGTAACTAACAGCAAATCTTTAGTGTAGTCTCTTCAAATCGGCATCTCCAATATTATCATTATCAAATACTGCACCTTATTAATAAATTTGGCACAAGTTGTGGCAGCACAATGTTTTGAGCATTTTCTTCCTAATGATAAGACCCTGAGACCAAAGTGTCAAAAGTTTCAAAATTTTCAGCAAATAGCAACTTGCATGCTAGAAATGAGCAAAAGCACACGTTTGAATTGACACGTTAATAGAATTTTGCACTAATTGTGACTTTTTATGGGATAAAAATCCAAATGTATCTCATATTCTTAGACTCTCTTGTAATGGTGGTGGTGCCACAGGACTGGAGGATAGCTGATGTGGTACCAATATTTAAGAAAGGTAAGAAGGTGGATCCAGGAAATTACTGTCCGGTAAGTCTGAAATCAATAGTGTGCAAAGTTTTGGGGGGCATCATAAGAGATGACCTGCAGAGATATATTACAGAGAATAATATAATAACTGACAACCAGCATGGAATCATGACAGACAGGTCGTGTCGAAAGGTACCGTCACATTTAAGCGACGCTGCAGCGATATAGGCAACGATGCCGATCGCTGCAGCGTCGCTGTTTGGTCACTGGAGAGCTGTCACACAGACAGCTCTCCAGCGACCAACGATGCCGAAGTCCCCGGGTAACCAGGGTAAACATCGGGTTACTAAGTGCAGGGCCGCGCTTAGTAACTCGAAGTTTACCCTGGTTACCGTTGTAAAAGTTAAAAAAAACAAACAGTACATACTTACATTCCGGTGTCTGTCCTGCGCCGTCAGCTTCCCTGCACTGTGTCAGCGCCGGCCGGCCGTGAAGCAGAGCAGTGACGTCACCACTGTGCTTTACGGTTGGCCGGCGCTCACAGTCAGTGCAGGAAGCTGAGGCCGGGGGACAGACACAGGAATGTGAGTATGTACTGTTTGTTTTTTTTTACATTTACAATGGTAACCAGGGTAAACATCGGGTTACTAAGCACGGCCCTGCGCTTAGTAACCCGATGTTTACCCTGGTTACCAGTGAAGACATCGCTGAATCGGCGTCACACACGCCGATTCAGCGATGTCTGCGGGAGATCCAGCGACGAAATAAAGTTCTGGACTTTCCCCAGCGACCAACGATCTCCCAGCAGGGGCCTGATCGTTGGTCGCTGTCACGCATAACGATTTCGTTAACGATATCGTTGCTATGCCACAAAAAGCAACGATATCGTTAACGAAATCGTTATGTGTGACGGTACCTTAACTAACATGTTGGGTTTCTATGAGGAGGTAAGTGAAAATCTGGATATCGGTAATGGGTCTGATGTAATTTTTCTGGACTTTGCAAAGGCATTTGATACTGTACCACATAACAGCCTTATACTGAAGCTACAGAGACAGGGACTGGGGGAAACTATATACAGATGGGTAAGGAATTGGCTAAATGACAGGAAACAAAGTCATTCTAAATGGTGCCTTCTCTAAATGGGATATAGTCAGCAGTGGGGACTGCAGGGATCTGTACTGGGAGCAGTGGGGACCACAGGGATCTGTACTGGGAGCAGTGGGGACTGCAGGGATCTGTACTGGGAGCAGTGAGGACTGCAAGGATCTGTATCTGTATTAGGTCCAATTCTTTTTAACCTCTTTATTAATGACCTTGTGGATTTGATTGAGAGTAAAGTATCAGTTGTTGCTGATGACACCAAACTATGTAGGATATTAAAATCTGACCGTTACATTACAATATTGCAAAATGATCTGGATAAGATGTCTGAATGAGCAAAAACATGGCAAGTGAGATTTAATTTTGATAAATGTAGAGAAATGCACCTGGGACGCAGTAATCCTATTGCTACGTCTACATTAAATGGGACCACACTTGGGACTACAGAACAGGAAAAGGACTTAGGTATTCTCATTACAAGTAAGCTGAGCAGCAGAACTCAATGTCAGGGAGCAGCTGCAAAAGCAAACAAGATTTTAGGATGTAAAAAAAGAGATACAATCCCGTGATCCCAACATATTATTACCACTTTATAAATCACTGGTGAGGCCACATCTAGAATACGGGATCCAATTTTGGGGCCCACATTTTAAAAAGAACATTCAGAAGTTAAGAGTCAATTCAAAGGTGGGCAACTAGATTATTACAAGCCTGGTATGTCAGATGTATCACAATAACTGTTTTGTTTTTAAAGCATTTTTAATCTTTTATTACTTTATGATGTATTACTTTTTTAAATTATGTTATCTACATTTAAATCCATTCTTTTACACAGACTAAACTATCGGACATACTGCTCCATATATACTGTACATACTGTCACTTAGGATCTAAGTCCCCTGACATTGCAGAGAGCGTGTGCTGTTTAGCAGCCAGGTTTGGCTGCAGAAAGTAATGTTGGTTTTATGTGCTGTTTACTGTTGACTCCTACAGAGAAACCGGAATTACTGGTTGCGGATTAAGAACACTGTATTCTCCAGCCATATGTTACTTACGGTATTACCAAATATGGCAGTGCAAATGTCTTAACGCCCAGCAAGCAGAAAAAGTCTAAGGAATGTCTGTACTTTCAAGTCTTTGGGTTTCTGGCTACATAGAAAGTCCAACATAGTGCCAAGATTATCGATTATGGCCACCACTAATCAGTGGTTCTCTGTAAGGTATAAACCTCTCTCACTGTACACAATGTTGTTATAGAGAGGCAATGTTCCTGACCAAGCCATTTACACCCCTTCCTGAGCAGGTCATTTACACCCGTTCCTGACGAGGTCATTTACTCCCGTTCCTGACCAGGTCATTTACTCCCGTTCCAGACCAGGTCATTTACTCCCGTTCCTGACCAGGTCATTTACTCCCGTTCCAGACCAGGTCATTTACTCCCGTTCCTGACCAGGTCATTTACTCCCGTTCCAGACCAGGCCATTTACTCCCGTTCCTGACCAGGTCATTTACTCCCGTTCCAGACCAGGCCATTTACTCCCGTTCCTGACCAGGTCATTTACTCCCGTTCCAGACCAGGTCATTTACTCCCGTTCCTGACCAGGTCATTTACTCCCGTTCCTGACCAGGTCATTTACTCCCGTTCCTGACCAGGTCATTTACTCCCGTTCCAGACCAGGCCATTTACTCCTGTTCCAGACCAGGTCATTTACTCCCGTTCCTGACCAGGTACATTTTCGATTTTTTTTATAAATATAGTTTAAAGGGAGCCTATCAGCAAGATTGTGCACAGTATCCTACATACAATGTCAGGTTGGCGCCGTTATACTGATTACGAGGATACCTTGGTGATGAAATCCGTCTTGTGGTTATTGCTTACGGTAATCTTTATTTTCAGTGTTGAGTTAATGATATGCTCATGCTCCGGGGCAGTCTGTGGGGGTTTTCATGTGGTGCCCTGATTATATATTCATAATGCAGATTGCTGACAGGTCACTGATCCCTCACTGACCTGCCACCTAGTTTGCATAATGAAAAAAAACCTCCTGCAGGCAGCTTTCAGCCGTGGCACCTGCGCTGCTGCATAATCATATGTTTAGTGTCCTAGTAATCACTGTTCTTGATGTTATTGAGCGAATACAAAAAAAAATAATTTGAAAATGGCGCTCGCCGTGCCTGTGCAGTATCAGCAATCGGTGTGTATAGAGATCCGATAGCTACTATTGCACAGGCGCGGGCGGCGCCATCATGGAGGAAGAAAATATTTTTTTCCTCTCCAATGCCTGCACAATAGCAGCTCTCAAATCTCTATTCACACCGATAGCTGCTACTGCGCAGGGGCGGCAGGCGCCATTTTCAAATAGAGTTTTTTTTGTACTCGCTCAGTAACAACAAGAATAGTTATTACTTAGACACTAAACATGCGCTTATTCTGCAGCACAAGTGACACGGCTGATGGAGCGCCCCCAAGGGCTAGGGAAACTCGGTACCGGGCCCTTCAGTTCTCAAGAGGGATGTCACGGTGGCTGACCCGGTCTGTGGCCCTAGGGGTGTCCGTTGATAAGAGGGGGAAAGGTCTTTAAAGGGGAAATGTTCGTGACGCCACCTGTGGTATTCGGTCAGGGTGACTGACGCTGCTTAGGGGATGGCTGGGGTGATGTTATGGCAGCTAGATGGTATACCTTCCCACAGGTGAAGTATATCCTCAGGTCTTCCCGAAGTGTAGATGGTGGATGGTGTGAGGCGCAGTGAAGAACGAGGACACAAGGGTTCAGTCTCTTTACCTTTTTACTGATGGCTTCAGCATCCACAGTCCAGAACACCAGATCACAGGGCAGGCAGTGTCCGGCCGGTCCGAACGCAAATCCAGAGTCCCCTTATCCAGGTGGAATTCAGTAGCCTTCCTCTAGCGCTTAGGTGTTTTAGTACCTCCCTGCTGTGCGTCTTGGTAAGGTCCTCACAACTGTTGTGGATGTTATGTCTTTCCCTCTCTGTCCCCCTGATGGTAAGGATAGGACAAACCCGTATGACTGATGGCCTGAGGCTTTTTACAGGAAGTCTATCCCCCCCCCACCCCTCGTTAAATCCAGTACTCCTGGACTGGGAAAAGAAAACAACAATATATTAGCAAAAATACATGCAATTTTTAAAATGCTATAAAACAAGTTAATTTAACTGTGCTTCCCTTTATGGGAGGTGAGGACACTTGAACGTTGCAAACAATAACATATTTACATGACAGCTTGGCTCATCTTGTATTAACTATAAAATACTATTACCAGTACAGGTATACTATTTATGAAGTGCAAACATTTCTTTATTCAAGTGCAACAATTATTCTTTCCTAAGTGCAAACTATTATTTTCTTTATTCTTTTTTACATGCAGGACAATCTATCTACCCCCACGGTGTTATGATGCGGTGGTCTAGGAGCAACATGGAACGAGCTCTGAAGGAAGTGGTAACTGTACTGACTGCAGTCCCTAAGCTCAACACAACACTAGAAGCAGCAGTGGAATGCTCCTAACTTTCCCTATGCATCGCGTCACAGCCTAAGAGCTAACTACCCCTAAAGACAGAAGCAGGAAAACTATCTTGCCTCAGAGAAAATCCCCAAAGGATAGATTAGCCCCCCACAAATAATGACTGTGAGTGGAGAGGGAAAAGACATACATAGAATGAAACCAGGATGAGCACTGGAGGCCAGTCTAGCTTGATAGATAGGACAGGATGGAATACTGTGCGGTCAGTATAAAACACTACAAAAATCCACGCAGAGTTTACAAAAAAAATCTCCACACCTGACTAAAGGTGTGGAGGGTAAATCTGCTTCCCAGAGCTTCCAGCAAGACAGAATTAATTCATACTGATAAGCTGGACAAACATAGAAAGCACTGAACAGATAAGTCCACAATCTGTGAACAGAAGAGAGCAAGTAAGAACTTAGCTTTGCTGAACTGGTCAGGAAAACAGGGAAATCCAAAGAGATGTGAATCCAACCAGAAACCATTTACAAGTGGCACTAGCTGAAGGAACAGCCAGACCTAAATAGCCGAGCAGAAGAGAAGATAAGTGGAGGCAGCTGATGACAGCTAACTCCAAGGAGCAGCCATACCACTTGAAACCACAAGAGGGAGCCCAAGAGCAGAACTCACAAAAGTGCCACTTACAACCACCGGAGGGAGCCCAAGAGCTCAGGCGCAAGTCCCACAGGATTGCACAAAAGCACGGACATCGCGCGACAAGGACGGCCACCAAAAGGACCTAGCAACCAAATCTCTGGTACCAAAAATCCCAGGATGACCAGCCAACACTGAACAATGAACCTCAGAAATTACCTTACTTGTCCATCTATCAGGAACAAACAGCTTCCCCACAGGACAGCGGTCAGGCCTATCAGCCTGAAATTCCTGAAGCACCCGCCGCAAATCAGGAGAGATGGCAGAGAGAATCACCCCTTCCTTAAGAATGCCAACCGGCTCAAGGACTCCAGGAGAATCAGGCGAAAAACTCCTAGAGAGGGCATCAGCCTTAACATTCTTAGATCCCGGAAGATACGAGACCACAAAATTAAAACGGGAGAAAAACAGGGACCATCGAGCCTGTCTAGGATTAAGCCGCTTGGTCGACTCGAGGTAAATCAGATTCTTATGATCGGTCAGGACCACAACGCGGTGCTTAGCTCCCTCAAGCCAATGTCGCCATTCCTCAAACGCCCACTTCATAGCCAACAACTCCCGATTGCCAACATCATAATTGCGTTCCGCAGGCGAAAACTTTCTGAAAAAAAAAGCACACGGTTTCCTCAAAGAACCATCAGACTCCCTCTGAGACAAAACGGCCCCTGCCCCAATCTCAGAAGCGTCGACCTCAACCTGAAAAGGAAGAGAAACATCCAGCTGACGCAACACAGGGGCAGAAGTAAATCGGCGTTTAAGCTCCTGAAAGGCCTCAACAGCCGCAGAGGACCAATTCGTCACATCCGCGCTTTTCTTCGTCAAATCAGTAAGGGGCTTAACCACACTGGAAAAGTTGGCAATGAAATGGCGATAGAAATTAGCAAAGCCCAAAAATTTTTGAAGGCCCTTCACAGATGTGGGTTGAATCCAGTCATGAATAGCTTGGACCTTAACAGGATCCATTTCTATAGACGAGGGAGAAAAAATAAAACCCAAAAAAGAGACCTTCTGAACTCCGAATAGGCACTTAGACCCCTTCACAAACAAAACATTATCAGGAAGGATCTGGAACACCATCCTGACCTGCTTCACATGAGACTCCCAATCATCGGAAAAAATCAAAATATCATCCAAATATACGACCATGAATTTATCAAGATAATTGTGGAGAATATCATGCATGAAAGACTGGAACACAGATGGAGCATTAGAGAGCCCAAATGGCATCACAAGGTATTCAAAATGGCCTTCGGGCGTATTAAATGCAGTTTTCCATTCGTCACCCTGTTTAATACGAACAAGATTATATGCCCCTCGGAGGTCAATCTTAGTAAACCAACTAGCCCCCTTAATCTGAGCAAACAAATCAGTAAGCAAAGGCAAGGGGTATTGGAATTTGACCGTGATCTTATTAAGAAGACGATAATCAATACAGGGTCTCAAGGAGCCATCCTTCTTAGCAACAAAAAAGAAACCCGCTCCCAATGGTGACGAAGAGGGCCAAATATGCCCCTTCTCCAAAGACTCCTTAACATAACTCCGCATGGCGGCATGCTCTGGCACAGACAGATTGAAAAGTCGGCCCTTAGGGAACTTGCAACCAGGAATCAAGTTAATAGCACAATCACAGTCCCTGTGCGGAGGAAGGGAACTGGACTTGGGCTCATCAAATACATCCTGGAAATCCGACAAAAACTCAGGGACCTCAGAAGAGGGGGAAGAGGAAATTGACATCAAAGGAACGTCACTATGTACCCCTTGACAACCCCAACTAGTCACAGACATAGTTTTCCAATCCAGCACTGGATTATGTTCCTGTAACCATGGAAAATCCAGGACAACAACATCATGCAGGTTATGCAACACCAGAAAACGGCAATCTTCCTGATGTGCTGGAGCCATGTACATAGTCATCTGTGTCCAGTACTGAGGTTTATCCATGGCCAAGGGTGTAGCATCAATACCCCTCAAAGGAATAGGGCTCTGCAAAGGCTGCAAGGAGAAACCACAGCGCCTGGCGAATTCTAAGTCCATTAAGTTCAGGGCAGCGCCTGAATCCACAAATGCCATGACAGAAAAGGACGACAATGAGCAAATCAGGGTCACAGATAAGAGAAATTTAGGCTGTATAGTACTAATGGTAACAGACCTAGCGACTCTCTTAGTACGCTTAGGGCAATCAGAGAGAACATGAGCAGAATCACCACAGTAAAAACACAGCCTATTCTGACGTCTGAATTCTGCCGTTCTGTTCTAGTCAAAATCCTATCACATTGCATAGGTTCTGGACTCTGCTCAGAGGATACTGCCATATGGTGCACAGCTTTGCGCTCGCGCAGACGCTGATCGATCTGAATGGCTAGAGACATAGATTCGCTCAAACCGGCAGGCGTAGGAAAGCCCACCATAACATCTTTAAGGGCTTCAGAAAGACCTTTTCTGAAAATAGCAGCCAGAGCCTCTTCATTCCATTTAGTGAGCACAGACCATTTTCTAAATTTCTGGCAGTATAGCTCTGCCGCTTCTTGACCTTGACACAAGGCCAACAGGGTTTTTTCTGCATGATCCACAGAATTTGGTTCGTCATACAATAATCCGAGCGCTTGAAAAAATGCATCAACATTCAATAATGCCGGATCAAGAGAAAAAGCCCAGTCTTGAGGGTCACCACGCAGCAAGGATATGATGATTTTTACTTACTGAATGGGATCACCAGAAGAACGGGGTTTCAAAGCAAAAAACAATCTGCAGTTATTTTTTAAGTTCAAAAACTTGGATCTGTCCCCAAAAAACAAATCAGGAGTAGGAATTCTAGGCTCTAAAGCCGGAGTCTGGACAACATAGTCCTGGATACTCTGTACTCTTGCAGCAAGTTGATCCACACGAGAAAACAAACCCTGAACATCCATGCCAAAGCATATATCCTGAACCACTCAGATATCAAGAGGAAAAAAAAGATAAACCAGAGCACAGAAAAAAAATGGTTCAGAACTTTCTTTTCCTTCTGTTGAGATGCATTTAATTCATTTTTGGCCACTTGTACTGTTATGATGCGGTGGTCTAGGAGCAACATGGAACAAGCTCTGAGGGAAGTGGTAACTGTACTGACCGCAGTCCCTAAGCTCAACACAACACTAGAAGTAGCCGTGGAATGCTCCTAACTCTCCCTAGGCATCTCGTCACAGCCTAAGAGCTAACTACCCCTAAAGACAGAAGCAGGAAAACTATCTTGCCTCAGAGAAAATCCCCAAAGGATAGATTAGCCCCCCACAAATAATGACTGTGAGTGGAGAGGAAAAAGACATACACAGAATCAAACCAGGATGAGCACAGGAGGCCCGTCTAGCTTGATAGATAGGACAGGATGGAATACTGTGCGGTCAGTATAAAACACTACAAAAATCAACGCAGAGTTTACAAAAAAAATCTCCACACCTGACTAAAGGTGTGGAGGGTAAATCTGCTTCCCAGAGCTTCCAGCAAGACAGAATTAATTCATACTGATAAGCTGGACAAACATAGAAAGCACTGAACGGATAAGTCCACAATCTGTGAACAGAAAAGCGCAAGCAAAAACTTAGCTTTGCTGAACTGGTCAGGATAACAGGGAAATCCAAAGAGATGTGAATCCAACCAGGAACCATTTACAAGTGGCACTGGCTGAAGGAACAGCCAGGCATAAATAGCCGAGCAGAAGAGACGTAAGTGGAGGCAGCTGATGACAGCTAACTCCAAGGAACAGCCATACCACTTGAAACCACAAGAGGGAGCCCAAGAGCAGAACTCACAAAAGTGCCACTTACAACCACCGGAGGGAGCCCAAGAGCGGAATTCACAACAGTTATGTGCGCCATTCTTTCTGTGTTCACTGTGATTGATAGGCTGCTGTGCACACACACACAGCAGCCCTGCCCTGCCTCAGGCTTCAGTTAATTGTGCACCTGTGTCACAGCCTGTCTCACCCTTCATCTTTGGTGCGGGTTTGGCAGTGTGGAAGCCAGATCTGAAATGTCCGCACTGGACCTGATCGGCCTTTACCTGTGCTTGCCTTTCTTGGCACCAAGGGAGTGATTCTGAAAATGCTCCAGGTACAGTTCGCATGTTATGTGGTCCTTTTTTTTTTATGCTCTTTATACATTTAGGAGGCCATAATGGCACAACGTAAATAAAATACGTAGATTAGGACTGCCCCATTATGAGAATGCCGTGAAGTGGCGGGGTAGCTCAAAGAATTGATCAATTGTTTGCTAAATGTCTCATATTTGAAATACAGTTAGAATTTATGTGCAATTGCTCTTCAGTTATTGCGTTCTGACCATAAGCAGTGCTGGCTTCTTCCCTTTTTTTTTTACTTCCCATAGGTAGACAAAATATTGTATAATGCTCCCCCATGGGTAGACTCTATATTGCATAATGCACCCCCATAGGCAGACTCTATAGTATAATACACCTCCCATAAGCAGACTCTATAGTATAATACACTTCCCATAGGCAGACTGTATAGTATAATGCACTCCCCATAGGCAGACTCTATAGTATAATGCTCTCCCCATAGGCAGACTCGTTCTTCCACTGGACATCAGGCGCCAAGTTGTGATGTCATTGCGACCCCTGTCAATGTCTGCATAACACTCCCACTCTCAATCTGGGCAACTGTATCAGCATATAGCCGATACAGTTGAACTTGTAATGGCGGGCTGGCTCCAGGCCCCTCCGCCTGTTCAGGGGCCCCATAGCAGCCAGGTGGCAGTGCAGGGAGATCGAGTTTCCTTGCTCTGCCACAGAACATAACTGTATAGGCACGTTGTGCACACCGATGCAGTTACAGTAACGTAGCTCCAGATGGGCCCCCTCACAGTGGGGAGCCAAGGGCTACCACTCTCTCTGCCCCCTGGTAGCTATGCTACTGCCTGGAACCCAGCAACAACCTTCTATTATTCACAGTGTGGCCCAAAAGTGGTCTTTATGGAAGAATTGCCGCTAAAACACCATAACTTCCATATAGAATTGACTGAAATATGCACAAAGATATAGAAACTGGGGTGCAGGTGCTCTGGACTAGTAAATAAAAATTTGAAATAATTGGCTTTAACACAAGTAAGTTGTTTGCTAAAGAGCTGAAGAGCAGTACAATAATGTGGGTCAGCAGGAACCAGTGAAGCATGGTGGAGAGTCCCTGAAGTCTGGATCTGAATTTCATCAAATGTAGCTGGGGATTAAATCAGGATGAATGGTGTCCACAATGCTGAGGAATGTACCCAGGGTACATGTATGTCTAAAAGAAGTTAAACTCATCTGGTGAGGTGAATTCTCAAAGCCTTAGGTCCAGGATGGGCACACAGATCCTGGGCATTGGGACAACTGACTGTAGGGTAATTGGAAGAGCAAGAACTTGGATAATCCTCTCTCCTATCCTTTGCAATGTTAATCGTGAACGGCACACCAATGCAATTCGTGTGCTGTCCGTGATTTTCAGGGACCCAAAAGTATAGGTACAGTGCCTTGCGAAAGTATTCGGCTCCCTGGAACGTTTCAACCTTTTCCCACATATCATGCTTCAAACATAAAGATACCAAATTTAAATGTTTGGTGAAGAATCAACAGCAAGTGGAACACAATTGTGAAGTTGAACGAAATGTATTGGTTATTTTAAATTTTTGTGGAAATTCAAAAACTGAAAAGTAGGGCATGCAATATTGTTTGGCCCCTTTACTTTCAGTGCAGCAAACTCACTTCAGAAGTTCATTGTGGATCTCTGTTGTGAGTTCTGTTTTTGGGCTCCCTCTGGTGGTTACTGATGGTACTGGGTGATTTGTGTTCTGCGGTCTCTGGTGTCCACCTGTTCTATTAGGATTTGGGAGTTTCCTATTTAACCGGGCTTTCTTGTCATTTCCCCGCCGGCTATCAAGGTTATCAGAGTGTTTTGTTTCCTCAGCTTCTGGCTTCAGTAATCTTCAGGACAAGCTAAGTTTTTGATTTTCTTGTTCCACGTTTTGCTTTATTTTTGTCTTGTCCAGCTTACATATAATTTTTTCTTTGCTGCTGGTTGCTCTAGTGGGCTGTAATTGCTCCTCATGTTCCATGAGTTGGAACATGAGTTCAAGTAATTACAGGATGGTTTTTTGAAGGGTTTTTTGCTGACCGCGCAGTTTACTTTTGTATCCTCTGCTATCTAGTTCTAGCGGGCCTCATTTTGCTGAATCTGTTTTCATACTGTGTATGTGCCTTCCTCTCATTTCACCGTCATTATATGTGGGGGGCTGCTATTTCTGTGGGGTATTTCTCTGGAGGCAAGAGAGGTCTGTGTTTCTTCTAATAGGGGAAGTTAGATCTTCGGCTGGTGCGAGACGTCTAGGATCAACGTAGGCACGTTCCCCGGCTATTGTTATTTGTGTGATCAGGTTTAGGGTCGCGGTCAGCTCAGGTTCCATCACCCTAGAGCTCGTTGGTGCTTGTCCTTTTGTGATTCCCTGCCATTGGAATCATGACAGTATAGCCGGCCAAAAATGTTTGGGCTGAAGTAGGAGGAAAAGTAGTCTGAGGAAGTTTTTTTTTTTTTTTTTCTCTCTCCTCTGAGGTTGCTGCCTAGCCTTAATTGCAGTCTGGCTGATTTTTTTCCTCCTCTTAATCCTTGAATGGCTCTGACCTTAGCTCTTAATCATGGATGTCCAGAGTTTAGCTTCCAGCTTGAATAATCTTGCTGCTAAGGTTCAAAATATACAAGATTTTGTTGTACATGCTCCTATGTCTGAACCTAGAATTCCTATTCCAGAGTTCTTTGCTGGAGATAGATCTAGTTTTCTGAATTTTAGGAACAATTGCAAGCTGTTCCTTTCTTTGAAATCTCGCTCTTCTGGAGACCCTGCTCAGCAGGTTAAGATTATTATATCTTTCCTGCGGGGTGACCCTCAAAATTGGGCATTTGCATTGGCACCAGGGGATCCTGCGTTGCTTAATGTGGAAACAGGAACACATGGGCTACTTGCACAGTGAACAGGTCTGTATGATCATGTTCACACACCACCAAGAAACCTGAAGACACAAAAGAGAATAGTAAAACCAAAAACACTCAGTTTGAAAAAATGTTGCAGTAATCCGCAAGTGCTAGTAAAAGATGTAAAAAACAGGGTATTTGGTTGATACGTTTTTTGCAAAAAATGTATACCAAGCTGCTCTACCAATCTTCACGGTATACCCTTATCAGAGCAGTCCTAACTAATGTATGCAATCCCTATCTGATGTATTTAAAAACCTGATCATCTGTATATAACCTGTGTGAACAGGGTTCAGAGAGGAAAAATCCATGTGTGCATACAGGGTAGAACAGCTTTTGTGCAGATAGCCCAAGAGGAGTGGTGGAACTCCCCAGTCTTGTAGACACAAGAGAACAATTATGGAAACAGGAACACATGGGCTACTTGCACAGTGAACAAGTCTGTATGATCATGTTCACACACCACCAAGAAACCTGAAGACACAAAAGAGAATAGTAAAACCAAAAACACTCAGTTTGAAAAAATGTTGCAGTAATCCGCAAGTGCTAGTAAAAGATGTAAAAAACAGTTCACACAGGTTATATACAGATGATCAGGTTTTTAAATACATCAGATAGGGATTGCATACATTAGTTAGGACTGCTCTGATAAGGGTATACCGTGAAGATTGGTAGAGCAGCTTAGTATACATTTTTTGCAAAAAACGTATCAACCAAATACCCTGTTTTTTTACATCTTTTACTAGCACTTGCGGATTACTGCAACATTTTTTCAAACTGAGTGTTTTTGGTTTTACTATTCTCTTTTGTGTCTTCAGGTTGCTTAATGTGGATGCGTTTTTTTCTGGCATTGGGTTTGCTCTATGAGGAACCTAACCAGGAGATTCAGGCTGAAAAAGCTTTATTAGCTCTCTCCCAGGGGCAAGATGAAGCAGAAATATATTGTCAAAAATTTCGGAAATGGTCAGTGCTTACTCAGTGGAATGAGTGCGCCCTGGCTGCAAAGTTCAGAGATGGCCTTTCTGAGGCCATTAAAGATGTTATGGTGGGGTTCCCTGCGCCTACGGGTCTGAATGAGTCTATGACTATGGCTATTCAGATTGATCGGCGTTTACGGGAGCGCAAACCTGTGCACCATTTGGCGGTGTCTTCTGAACAGGCACTTGAGACAATGCAATGTGATAGAGTTCAGTCTAGAAGTGAACGGCAAAACTATAGGTGGAAAAATGGGTTGTGCTTTTATTGTGGTGATTCAGCTCATGTTATATCAGCATGCTCTAAACGCACAAAAAAGGTTGATAAGTCTGTTGCCATTAGTACGTTACAGTCTAAGTTCATTCTGTCTGTGACTCTGATTTGCTCATTATCATCCATTTCCGTCGATGCCTGTGTAGATTCAGGCGCTGCCCTGAGTCTTATGGATTGGTCATTTGCCAAGCGATGTGGGTTATGTCTTGAGCCTCTGGAAGTCCCTATTCCTTTGAAGGGAATTGACTCTACACCTTTGGCTATGAATAAACCTCAGTACTGGACACAAGTGACCATGCGTATGACTCCCGTTCATCAGGAGGTGATTCGCTTCCTGGTATTGTATAATTTACATGATGTTCTAGTACTTGGTCTGCCATGGTTATAAACTCATAATCCAGTCCTTGACTGGAAAACAATGTCTGTGTTAAGCTGGGGATGTCAGGGGGTTCATGATGATGCACCTCCGATTTCTATCGCTTCATCTACTCCTTCTGAGGTTCCTGTATTTTTGTCTGATTATCGGGATGTTTTTGAGGAGCCTAAGCTCAGTTCGCTTCCTCCTCACAGGGATTGCGATTGTGCTATAGATTTAATTCCTGGTAGTAAATTTCCTAAAGGTCGTTTGTTCAATCTGTCAGTGCCAGAGCATACTGCTATGCGGGATTATGTTAAGGAGTCCTTGGAAAAGGGACATATCCGTCCATCTTCGTCCCCTTTGGGAGCAGGTTTTTTTTTCATGGCCAAAAAAGATGGGTCCTTGAGGCCTTGTATAAATTATCGTCTTTTGAATAAGATTACCGTAAAATATCAGTATCCTTTGCCTTTGTTGACTGATTTGTTTACTCGTATTAAGGGGGCTAAATGGTTCACTAAGATTGATCTTCGGGGTGCGTATAATCTTATACGAATAAAGCAAGGTGATGAGTGGAAAACCGCATTTTATACGCCTGAGGGCCATTTTGAGTATTTGGTAATGCCTTTCGGACTTTCTAATGCTCCTTCAGTCTTTCAGTCCTTTATGCACGATATTTTCCGTGAATATCTGGATAAATTTATGATTGTGTATTTGGATGATATTTTGTTTTTTTCTGATGACTGGGAGTCTCATGTTCAGCAGGTCAGGAAGGTGTTTCAGGTCCTGCGGGCTAATTCCTTGTTTGTAAAGGGCTCAAAGTGTCTCTTTGGAGTCCAGAAGATTTCTTTCTTGGGGTATATTTTTTCCCCTTCTACTATTGAGATGGATCCCGTCAAGGTTCGGGCTATTTGTGACTGGACGCAGCCTGCATCTCTTAAGAGTCTGCAGAAGTTCTTGGGCTTTGCTAATTTCTATCGTCGTTTTATAACTAATTTTTCTAGTGTTGTTAAGCCTTTGACGGATTTGACTAAGAAGGGTGCTGATGTTGCTGATTGGTCTTCTGCGGCTGTGGAGGCCTTTCAGGAACTTAAACGCCGGTTTTCTTCTGCTCCTGTGTTGCGTCAGCCTGATGTTTCGCTTCCTTTCCAAGTTGAGGTTGATGCTTCCGAGATTGGAGCGGGGGCGGTTTTGTCACAGAGAAGCTCCGATTGCTCGGTGATGAAGCCATGAGCGTTCTTTTCTAGAAAATTTTCGCCCGCTGAGCGGAATTATGATTTGGGTAATCGGGAACTTTTGGCCATGAAGTGGGCATTTGAGGAGTGGCGTCATTGGCTGGAGGGTGCTAGACATCGTGTGGTGGTCTTGACTGATCACAAAAATCTGATTTACCTTGAGTCTGCCAGGTGTCTGAATCCTAGACAGGCTCGTTGGTCACTGTTTTTCTCTCGTTTCAATTTCGTGGTTTCATACCTGCCAGGTTCAAAGAATGTGAAGGCGGATGCTCTTTCTAGGAGTTTTGTGCCTGACTCCCCTGGAAATTCTGAGCCCACTGGTATCCTTAGGGATGGGGTGATTTTGTCGGCCGTCTTCCCAGACTTGCGACGTGCTTTGCAGGAGTTTCAGGCAGGTAAACCTGATCGTTGTCCGCCTGAGAGACTGTTTGTTCCGGATAGTTGGACCAGTAGAGTCATCTCCGAGGTCCATTCTTCTGCGTTGGCAGGTCATCCTGGAATATTTGGTACTAGAGACTTGGTGGCCAGGTCTTTTTGGTGGCCTTCCTTGTCGAGGGATGTGCGTTCTTTTGTGCAGTCTTGTGAGGTTTGTGCTCGGGCTAAGCCTTGCTGTTCTCGAGCCAGTGGATTGTTGTCACCTTTGCCTATCCCGAAGAGGCCTTGGACGCACATTTCCATGGACTTTATTTCGGATCTCCCTGTCTCTCAAAAAATGTCCGTCATCTGGGTTGTGTGTGACCGCTTTTCTAAAATGGTTCATCTTGTACCCTTGCCTAAGTTACCTTCCTCCTCTGAGTTGGTCCCTCTGTTTTTCCAGAACGTGGTTCGTTTGCATGGGATTCCGGAGAACATCGTTTCTGACAGGGGATCCCAGTTTGTGTCTAGATTTTGGCGGACGTTCTGTGCTAAGATGGGCATTGATTTGTCCTTTTCGTCTGCATTCCACCCTCAGACGAATGGCCAGACGGAGCGAACTAATCAGACCTTGGAAACTTATTTAAGGTGTTTTGTTTCTGCTGATCAGGATGACTGGGTTACCTTTTTGCCGCTGGCCGAGTTTGCCCTTAATAATCGGGCTAGTTCTGCTACCTTGGTTTCTCCTTTCTTTTGTAATTCGGGGTTTCATCCTCGTTTTTCCTCTGGTCAGGTGGAGCCTTCTGATTGTCCTGGAGTGGACATGGTGGTGGATAGGTTGCATCGGATTTGGAGTCATGTGGTGGACAATTTGAAGTTGTCCCAGGAGAAGGCTCAGCAGTTTGCAAATCGCCGTCGCCGCGTGGGTCCTCGACTTCGTGTTGGGGACTTGGTGTGGTTGTCTTCTCGTTTTGTTCCTATGAAGGTCTCTTCTCCTAAGTTCAAGCCTCGGTTCATCGGTCCTTATAGGATCTTGGAAATTCTTAACCCTGTGTCGTTTCGTTTGGATCTCCCGGCATCGTTTGCTATTCATAATGTGTTCCATCGGTCGTTGTTGCGGAGGTATGAGGTACCTGTTGTTCCTTCGCTTGAGCCTCCTGCTCCGGTGCTGGTGGAGGGAGAATTGGAGTATGTTGTGGAGAAGATCTTGGATTCTCGTGTTTCCAGATGGAAACTCCAATATTTGGTCAAGTGGAGGGGTTATGGTCAGGAGGATAATTCTTGGGTGGTTGCCTCTGATGTTCATGCTGATGATTTGGTCCGCGCTTTTCATAGGGCTCATCCTGGTCGCCCTGGTGGTTCTCGTGAGGGTTCGGTGACCCCTCCTCAAGGGGGCGGGTACTGTTGTGAGTTCTGTTTTTGGGCTCCCTCTGGTGGTTACTGATGGTACTGGGTGATTTGTGTTCTGCTGTCTCTGGTGTCCACCTGTTCTATTAGGATTTGGGAGTTTCCTATTTAACCGGGCTTACTTGTCATTTCCCCGCTGGCTATCAAGGTTATCAGAGTGTTTTGTTTCCTCAGCTTCTGGCTTCAGTAATCTTCAGGACAAGCTAAGTTTTTGATTTTCTTGTTCCACGTTTTGCTTTATTTTTGTCTTGTCCAGCTTGCATATAATTTTTTCTTTGCTGCTGGTTGCTCTAGTGGGCTGTAATTGCTCCTCATGTTCCATGAGTTGGAACATGAGTTCAAGTAATTACAGGATGGTTTTTTGAAGGGTTTTTTGCTGACCGCGCAGTTTACTTTTGTATCCTCTGCTATCTAGTTTTAGCGGGCCTCATTTTGCTGAATCTGTTTTCATACTGTGTATGTGCCTTCCTCTCATTTCACCGTCATTATATGTGGGGGGCTGCTATTTCTGTGGGGTATTTCTCTGGAGGCAAGAGAGGTCTGTGTTTCTTCTAATAGGGGAAGTTAGATCTTCGGCTGGTGCGAGACGTCTAGGATCAACGTAGGCACGTTCCCCGGCTATTGTTATTTGTGTGATCAGGTTTAGGGTCGCGGTCAGCTCAGGTTCCATCACCCTAGAGCTCGTTGTTGCTTGTCCTTTTGTGATTCCCTGCCATTGGAATCATGACAGTATAGCCGGCCAAAAATGTTTGGGCTGAAGTAGGAGGAAAAGTAGTCTGAGGAAGTTTTTTTTTTTTTTTTCTCTCTCCTCTGAGGTTGCTGCCTAGCCTTAATTGCAGTCTGGCTGATTTTTTTTTTTTTCCTCCTCTTAATCCTTGAATGGCTCTGAACTTAGCTCTTAATCATGGATGTCCAGAGTTTAGCTTCCAGCTTGAATAATCTTGCTGCTAAGGTTCAAAATATACAAGATTTTGTTGTACATGCTCCTATGTCTGAACCTAGAATTCCTATTCCAGAGTTCTTTGCTGGAGATAGATCTAGTTTTCTGAATTTTAGGAACAATTGCAAGCTGTTCCTTTCTTTGAAATCTCGCTCTTCTGGAGACCCTGCTCAGCAGGTTAAGATTATTATATCTTTCCTGCGGGGTGACCCTCAAAATTGGGCATTTGCATTGGCACCAGGGGATCCTGCGTTGCTTAATGTGGATGCGTTTTTTCTGGCATTGGGTTTGCTCTATGAGGAACCTAACCAGGAGATTCAGGCTGAAAAAGCTTTATTAGCTCTCTCCCAGGGGCAAGATGAAGCAGAAATATATTGTCAAAAATTTCGGAAATGGTCAGTGCTTACTCAGTGGAATGAGTGCGCCCTGGCTGCAAAGTTCAGAGATGGCCTTTCTGAGGCCATTAAAGATGTTATGGTGGGGTTCCCTGCGCCTACGGGTCTGAATGAGTCTATGACTATGGCTATTCAGATTGATCGGCGTTTACGGGAGCGCAAACCTGCTGCTATTTCTGTGGGGTATTTCTCTGGAGGCAAGAGAGGTCTGTGTTTCTTCTAATAGGGGAAGTTAGATCTTCGGCTGGTGCGAGACGTCTAGGATCAATGTAGGCACGTTCCCCGGCTATTGTTATTTGTGTGATCAGGTTTAGGGTCGCGGTCAGCTCAGGTTCCATCACCCTAGAGCTCGTTGGTGCTTGTCCTTTTGTGATTCCCTGCCATTGGAATCATGACAGATCTCTGAATGATCCAATGTTGTCCTAAATGCCTAATGATGATAAATATAATCCACCTGTGTGTAATCAAGTCTCCGTATAAATGCACCTGCTCTGTGATAGTCTCATGGTTCTGTTTGAAGCACAGAGAGCATCATGAAGACCAAAGAACACAACAGGCAGATCCGTGATACTGTTGTGGAGAAGGTTAAAGCTGGATTTGGATACAAAATGATTTCCAAAACTTTAAACATCCCAAGGAGCACTGTGCAAGCAATCATATTGAAATGGAAGGAGAATCATACCACTGCAAATCTAACAAGATCCGGCCGTCCCTCTAAACTTTCATCTCAAACAAGGAGAAGACTGATCAGAGATGCAGCCAAGAGGCCCATGATCACTCTGGATGAACTGCATAGATCTACAGCTATGGTGGGACAGTCTGTCCATAGGACAACAATCAGTCAGACAATGCATAAATGTGGCCTTTATGGAAGAGTGCCAAGAAGAAAGCCATTTCTCAAAGATATCCATAAAAAGTGTTGTTTAAAGCTGGCAACAAGCCACCTGGGAGACACACCAAACATGTGGAAGAAGGTGCTCTGGTCAGATGAAACCAAAATCGAACTTTTTGGCAACAATGCTAAACGATATGTTTGGCGTAAAGGCAACACAGCTCATCACCCTGAACATACCCTGAACACACCATCCCCACTGTCAAATATGGTGGTGGCATCATCATGGTTTGAGCCTGCTTTTCTTCAGCAGTGACAGGGAAGATGGTTAAAATTGATGGGAAGATGGATGGAGCCAAACACAGGACCATTCTTGAAGAAAACCTGTTGAAGTCTGCAAAAGACCTGAGACTGGGATGGAGATTTGTCTTCCAACAAGACAATGATCCCAAACATAAAGCAAAATCTACAATGGAATGGATCACAAATAAAGGTGTTAGAATGGCCAAGTCAAAGTCCAGACCTCAATCCAATCAAGAATCTGTGGAAAGAGCTGAAAACTGCTGTGCACAAACGATCTCCATCAAACCTCACTGAGCTCGAGCTGTTTGCCAAGGAAGAATGGGCAAGAATTTCAGTCTCTCGATGTACAAAACTGATAGAGACATACCCCAAGCGACTTGCAGCTGTAATTGCAGCAAAAGGTGGTGCAATAAAGTATTAAGTTAAAGGGCCGAATAATATTGCACGCCCCACTTATCAGTTTTTTGAATTTCCACAAAAATTTAAAATAACCAATAAATTTCGTTCAACTTCACAATTGTGTTCCACTTGTTGATTCTTAACCAAAAATTTACATTTGGTATCTTTATGTCTGAAGCATGATATGTGGCAAAAGGCTGAAAAGTTCCAGGGAGCCGAATACTTTTGCAAGGCACTGTATGTCTGGCTATCCATCTCCAATAGGCGCTTTTCATCCATGATATTTCTTAACAAACAGAAATGTCTCTGCGCATTTTGCACAGATATATGGTCCACAAAAAACACAGACATATGAGAAGCCCCATAGACTATAATGTGAACATGTTAAAATCATGGATTAGAAAATATACGTACAAGAAAAACAGACTTCTGAATGAGGCCTAACAGACAAAGCAAAATAGGGACTGATAATATATACACTCTCAATAATAATTAATTTGGTCATGTTTGCTTCTACAAGCAGATGTTCTGCTCTAGTCTTTTCTTCACTCATTATTCAGACACAATGACTTTGAGAGTACAGTATTATTTGTAATATGGATTGCTGGAACAAAAAATATATTTACAAAGCTACAATGCAATTGAAAAAAAAATCTCATTACAGTGACAACACCTCGGCAGTGATATATTATTGATCACTGTGTAAACATCATTACTCACTAACCTTTCCCTGTATAACTCATTGACCTGCTAGTGACTGGACTAGATGAAGGCATTTGTAATTAAAATTTGATGGGACGTACTGAGAAGCTTAAAGGATCATCAATGCTACATGTTATATACAGTATGTACTTTGAACATAATGTCCATTTAGACACTATGCTGATTCAGGGGCTTGCCACAAATTTTATCTTGAGTGGGCAAGTGATCTATTCTCAACTTGTTTACCACTGATTGGTGCATAAAGGCAGGAAAACGCCATGTTATTTATATGCTAGGATTACATACTATGCAATCCCTGGTAGATGATCAATAAGTTATTAACAGCTCAATAATTTAGAGGAAGCAAGGATTGTCACTGATATATATATATATATATATAGCTTCATCTCTAGATAGTACAGTGTAATGTATATACAGTAGCAAAACCAATTACATAGAGAAGGTGCCTGAACTAAGCTTACTACATAGATAGAGTACTAGAATCAAGCTTAATACAAAGATATGGTTCCAGATCCAGGTTTTCAGCAAAGATACAGTTCCAGAACCAAGTTTACAGCATAGATACAGTACCAGAACTAAGCATACAGAATACATACAACGCAGAACCAAGCTTAGCATGTACATACAGTACAATAACCATGCTTACTACCTAGATACATAGAATACATACAATAGAACAATGCTTGCAGTTGTAACATAGAAACATAGATACAGCACTAGAAACAAGCTTACTACTTATACATCAACTGCCTCTTCAGAGAAAAAGAGGACTTGAACTCTATAGCGCCACCTGCTGGAAGTAGCGATCCTATAAGTCACAATCAACCCTTTAACGAGTGTTGTAATATGACCTAGGATAAAAGCCAAATCGGTATCTCAATTCGCAGACAAGGTGGTTTGGGCTGTTGGCCCTGATCAGTGCGAAGCATGAGAACTGATTTGGCTAGGTGAGAGGCTCTGGACTGAGGACTAAGGGGTAAGATTTCTCCTCGTGTAGGGTGACATACCAGCTCTGGCTTGTCAAGGTAAGGAGGCTTATTCGCCCGCCATGCAACGCTCCTCTAGGAAATTTAATATGCAAATAGCCTCTTCAGGTGATGAGATCGTAATGTGAACAAAGTTAAAAATGTAGTAAATATGCAGCAAGCACTTGAATGTTTTCATATTCACAAGTAAACTTTACATACATACACTGATGCACATCTTACCAATAAATATGCATACTTTTACACTTACACATACCCACTCATTGGTTTGTCTTTACAAAAAAAAGTTAATTTATGTCAGTTCTTCAATACAAAAAGTGAAACTCATATTATAAAGAGTCATTACAAACAGAGTGATCTATTTCAAGTGTTTATTTCTGTTTATGTTGATGATTATGGCTTACAGGCAATGAAAACCTGAAAACATCTCAGTAAATTAAAATAATTAACAAAACACACCAGCAAGGGCTTCCTAAGCATTTAAAAAGGTCCCTTAGTCTGTTTCAGTAGCTTCACAATCATGGGGAAGACTGCTGACTTGACAGATGTCCAGAAGGCAGTCATTGACACACTCCACAGGGAGGGTAAGCCACAAAAGGTCATTGCTACAGAAGCTGGCTGCTCACAGAGTGCTGTATCCAAGCATATTAATGGAAAGTTGAGTGGAAGGAAAAAGTGTGGTTGAAAAAGGTGCAAAAGCAACTGGGATAACCGCAGCCTTAAAAGGACTGTGTAGGTTCACTGTGATTTATCAAGACCAAAGTCAGTGCAGTCATCTACCAGAAAATTTTAGATCACTTCATGCTTCCCTCTGCTGACAAGCTTTTTGGAGATGGAAATTTCATTCTCCAGCAGGACTTGGCACCTGTCCACACTGCCAAACGTACTAATACCTGGTTTAAAAACAACAGTATCACTGAACTTGATTGAGCAGAAAACTCGCTCAGATGAGCTGAAAGCTGCTATCAAAGCAACCTGGGCTTCCATAAAACCTCAGCAGTGCCACAGGCTGATCGCTTCTGTACCACGGCACATTGATGCAATAATTGATGCAAAAGGAGCCCCGACCCAGTATTGAGTGCATTTACTGAACATACATTTCAGTAGGCCAACATTTCTGATTCTAAAATAATTTTTCAATCATTTTTTCAGTTATAAAGTATTCTAATTTACTTTGATAATGACTTTTGGGTTTTCATTGGCTGTAAGCCATAATCATCAACATTAACAGAAATAAACACTTGAAATAGAACACTCTGTTGGTAATGATTCCATATAATATATATGTTTCACTTTTTGTATTGAAGAACTGAATTTTGATGTTCTAATTTAGTGAAAAGCACTTGTATATACATACAATCAGTACAAACAATTTGGCATACATAGGCACACTTTTACACATACATGTGCACACTGGGACAGGAAAACTGGTAATGTATGTGAGGGGAAATATGTGTCACGAAGATTGCCTTCTTCCGTGATCTAAAAACTCTGAAGTTTCTCTCCAGCATGCTATTTGCTGAAGGTGTTGACCAGCCATGATAAGAAACTGTTTTTTTTTTGGTGAATAGGTAAGGGATGGAGGGACGCCTACTCCCCATATCTCCATCTCAAGGGTGTGGCTGGAGAGAATGCTCAGCCACTGGTTTTTTTCTGTGTTGTGTTTGGAGAGGAGATTCTCCAGAAGTGGCTCCAGGAGGAGCTGAAGTCACATGGTGGTCTGAGCTGGCGAATCCTGCAACCATAAGGATTTTGTTGTGATCAGGGCCGGCTCCAGGTTTTTGAGGGCCCCGGGCGAAAGAGTCTCAGTGGGCCCCCCCCCTTGAACACATACCACGATTCATGATCGCATATAAACACAGCCATGTAGTATATAACTCAGCCACGTAGTATATAGCACAGCCCACGTAGCATATAACAGCCCATATAGTATATAGCACAGCCACGTAGCATATAACACAGCCACGTAGTATATAGCACAGCCCATGTAGCATATAACAGCCCATATATAGTATATAGAACAGCCACATAGTATATAACACGACCCACGTAGTATATAGAACAGCCATGTAGTATATAGAGACACTTGCCCCATATAGTGCTGCACAAACGTTATGGCCCCATAGATGCTCCATACAGACACTTTCCCCATATAATGCTGCACAAACGTTATGGCCCCATAGATGCTCTATACAGACACTTGCCCCATTATAGTGCTGCACAAATGTTATGGCCCCACAAGATGCCCAATACAGACACTTGCCCTATTTGCTATTCCTGCGATTAAAAAAAAATCACATACTCACCTCTCCGTCGCTCAGGCCCCCGGCACTTTCAATATTCACCTGTCCTCGTTCCAGCCGCCGCTCCATCTTCTTCAGCATCTTCTGCACTGACGTTCAGACAGAGGGCGCGCACTATCCACGTCACCGCGCCCTCTGACCTCAGCGTCACTGCAGAAGACGCTGAAGATGGAGGCGGAGTGGCGGCTGGAACGAGGAGCAGGTGAATATCGTGCAGCGCTGTGCTACCCTCCCTGTTATACTCACCTGCTCCTGGTGCTGTGCAGTCCCTTCTTCCCGGCGCTGCTGCTTCTTCCTGTATTGAGCAGTCACCGCTCATTACAGTAATGAATATGTGGCTCCACCCTTATGGGAGGTGGAGCCGCATATTCATTTCTGTAATGAGCGGTACCATGTGACCGCTCAGTACAGGAAGAAGCTGGGGCGCTGGGGACCTGCAGGGACTGCACCAGCCGCCAGGAGTAGGTAGGTGAGCATAATTAGACAGCCCCGGCTGCTCCACATCCCCTGCCGAGTCAGCTGCGTGATGTGCCGCTAGCTGAGGGCCCCTGGGGGTGCGGTGGTCCTAGACACTGGCAGCTGCCTGCCCCTAACGTCAGCCTTGAATGGGCCCCCCTGTCTCGCCAGGGCCCCGGCACTTGCCCGGGTACGCCGGGTGCTGACGCCGGCCCTTTCTGTGATTTATCTTTTGTTTTAACGTTATGCCACAAAGGCCATTTTATTTTATTAAACTCTGCTACGGTTTATGCTGTCCTATAATAAACTAGCCAGAAGGTGATTTACCAGAAAGAAGCGTTCCTGTGATTACCTCTGAAAGCTGCTAATTGTGTCAACCCCTCACAAGACCAATAAAAACAATTATGTACATACATGGGCAGTGGAAATCATATTAATTTATACTTTCCAGTTGATTGTTCAGTAGAGATGAGTGAATAACTTCAAGAAGAATTGAATGCTACTTGAATTTTACCAAAATTTGCATTAAAATAATATTTGTGCAAGACCCAATGTTGGTATAAGTGCACTGCTTAGGTGTGCATTCACACTGTGGCCATTTAACAAGGAGAACCCAACATAAAAACAATATGAGCAAACACCCTGTTCTTTACATGTACTATTATTATTTACTTACTGCAGGGTATTTGATCATTTTGTTTTTATCATTTTGTCACCAGGCTTATCCCATGTGAGGTAAGGCCAGTACATTTCAGCCCTGATATACAGCATTCTAATATGTTATACATAATCTCTCCATTTGGTCTTCAAGACAAGAAAAAGATATTTTATAATACTCATGTATGGGGCGGTCTGGTATGATGGGCGTCACTCTCTTGGACCATTGCCTCCTCTCTTCTTGCCATCCTCCTTCTGTACTTCGTGTGGATGACGCATCCTATTTCATCCACACAGTGTCTCCGGCATCCTTCTCCTGTGCAGGGCTACTTCTCTCTGCCTTGTTGAGTATTGCAGTGTGCATGAGCGGGAAAAGGCCAAAGAGCCCTGGTGCATGCCCACTGCAGTACATTACTCTTCCCTGGTCAGGGCAGAGATTACATAAGCGCAGGACCACGTGCCGGGGAGACTGCGTGGACAACATAGGGACGCATCATCCGCACAAAGCAAGAAGGAGGATGAAATCACAAGAAGAGAGGAGGCAACGGACCAAGATAGCAACGCCCATCGGGCCCTGCCGTATGCACATGTATTATTACTCTTTATTTATTTACTACCTGGTATTTGTTCATTTTGATGTTATCTTAAAAATATGCATTCACTGAAATGCAGATTTTTTGTGATTAGCTTCCGTACAGATTCAGCAACATTGCATCCACTGCCCCCCAGCCTCCCACCCTGTTTTTCTGATACATAAAGGGCCATAAAAAGGTTAAAGATAAATACAAAATCTTTACACTCACCTTACCACTCACCTCTCTGCTCCTCACTGTCATCTATCCGGACCTTGTCACATCTTCTGATCCCTGCCACTTGCACTAAAATCCATTTGTCATGACGTCGTGATCTTCCGTGACATTTCAATCTTGCGCAGAACCCTCCTGACTCCATGTGAGAGGCTCGGGGATTTCAGAGCAAGCAGACGGGATCAGAAGATGCGATGAGGATTGCAGGGGGCAGAGAGTGGAGCAGTGAGGTCAGTATAAGGATTTTCTTTATTCTTTACATATTAAAGGGGTTGTCCACTACTAGGACAACCCCTTCATAATCAAAATGTGTGGCCCCAATAAAATAATAAAACCTATACTCATCTCCTGTGCAGACGCCTTTCCCACGGTGTCAGCATTCATTCTCCCCGGGGCTCTTGGCGGAGTTGTGACATGTGACACCGCAGCCCAATCAGCGTCACGTGCTACAACACTGCGCGAGAGCCCTGGAGAGAGTGCCGACACCGTGGGAACGGCACCAGCATGGGAGGTAAGTATATTATTTTATCGGGGCTAAACGTGAGGTATGAGAAGTTGTCCAAGTAGTGGACAACTTCTGTAAGTTTTTTATATCCTGGGATCTGGAGAGACTCCAGAGCACAACAAGGGACATAAAATTCTTATGAATAACATCTCGGCAATTTGAATTTCCCAGGAAAATCTGTACAAACTCAGAATCGCTCATCTCTAATGCTCAGCTACATGAAGGATAACAACCGATAATCAAAAGAAAAGAAGACAGGCGAGCACAAATGCTCTGTCACTTCCCCAGTTATTTAATGCCTGAATGTGGCAGCCTGCAGCCACCTCACCAAGTGTAGAGGGGGATAGCGGGACTTCACTTTTTAAACAATGGTGTGAATCACAAAGATGTAACTGGCATCTATCAAACATTTTTTTCCTGTGAATGTGCCATAATAATTTGTGGTGCTCATAATGGCGTATATCAGCTCTGTACGACCTATGATGCATTCTTCTCTAGAAGTGGAACGTTATTCCACAAAGTATAATACGATGGTAGACTCTGTGTGTGCTACTCGAGGATACGCTATGTCACTATGCTAAAATTATGTGGCTTTAAGACCACAATGACTTGTAACAAATCAACCCGGCCAAACTGCTGTTGACCCTGATGGATGCTGTCACCCAATTGGTTGATAGTAACCGGAATTCTAAATCAAATACAGTACAGACCAAAAGTTTGGACACACCTTCTCATTTAAAGATTTTTCTGTATTTTCATGACTATGAAAACTGTAAATTCACACTGAAGGCATCAACACTATGAATTAACACATGTGGAATTATATACTTAACAAAAAAGTGTAAAACAACTGAAAATATGTCTTATATTCTATGTTCTTCAAAGTAGCCACCTTTTGCTTTGATGACTGCTTTGCACACTCTTGGCATTCTCTTGATGAGCTTCAAGAGGTAGTCATATTTTCAGTTGATTCACACTTTTTTGTTAAGTATACAATTCCACATGTGTTAATTCATAGTGTTGATGCCTTCAGTGTGAATTTACAATCTTCATAGTCAAGAAAATACAGAAAAATCTTTAAATGAGAAGGTGTGTCCAAACTTTTTGTCTGTACTATTTGCTAGAATATGACTCATCCACCGGACCCATATCTCCAATCAGTTGAACAGGAATAGTTTTGCAATCTGATTGTGAATATTTGTAAGATACAAAAAACATGACCTAATCAATGTTTAAAGGGAATGTCAGTTTCCAATTTATATCAACTTCGCACCTTCTATCTATGCATCATGTACTACAAAGAATAGTATGACATATCGTTTACACTAATTTGTGCTGTGACCTTTACAAAAATCAATGACTTTTAACTCTGTGTGACACTGAAAGTTCAGTCATAAACGTTCTGGCATTTATGGCTGTAAATACCAAAGCTGGTAAGTTTCTAGAATAGTAATTCACTTGAGTTTCTTTTAGTCATTTTTTCTAATAAATTATCTATGTTCAGCAAGGCTAGGATCACATACGTTTGCACTAGTTTTTCGGTCTGTCATCAAATGAAGGATTGATCATCACACAACTTATGTACATACAATTTAATAAAATTGGTCAATGGATCTGTTGCAAGTCTACAGTTGAAATCAGAAGTTTACATACACGATATAAAAATACACATTTGCATGTTTTTCTCAATATCTGACATGAAATCAGAAAAAACCTTTCCCGTATTTGGTCAATAAGGATTACCATAATTATTAATATTTGCCAAATACCAGAATAATGGGGGAAGAGAGAGAATGTTTTAAGGCATTTTTATTACTTACTGCAAAGTCAAAAGTTTACATACATTGATGATGTCATGTGTTTGGAAGCTTCTGATAGTTTTTTTGGCAACACCTGAGTTAATTAGAGACACACCTGTGGATGTATTTTAATGCACACCTGAAACACACTGCTTCTTTGTGTAGAATCATGGGTAAGTCTCAAGAAATCAGCCAAGATATCAGGAAGAGAATTGTGGACTTGCACAAGTCTGTCTCATCCTTGGGTACAATTTAAAGATACCTGAAGGTTCCTCGTTCATCTATACAAACAATTATACGCAAGTACAAGCAAGATGGGAATGTCCAGCCATCATACCGCTCAGGAAGGAGACGGGTTCTGTGTCTGGACGAGTACAATCCTGTGCAAGATAAATTACTAATTTTAACTCTTCTTATTCATAATGATTTGAAAGTAAATAAATATATCGGGAACTGTTAAAATTAAATATCGAGATGTAGGTACATTATAGAACTGTTATTAAAAATCTGATATCATATCTGAAACCCTTCTAAAATCAAATTATATTTCAAAGCCAAACAAAAATTGCAAATGAGGAAACAAAAATGATACAAACACAATAATAGATGTCACCCACTGCACATTATATAAAAACAAAGCAATGACAACTGATTTTCCTGTTATTTACTCCCAAGCTTCCATATTATATCAAGCAATATTATAAATTCTGTGTAAAGAAACATGGAGAAGTAGGAAGAAGCTGGATAACTATAAAGTCACGCTAACCCTATGAGAAATTACAACCCCATCCCTGAAGAGGCAATTTGCATATTTAATTTCCCAGAGGATATTGCATGGCTTATAAGCCTCCTTACATTTGCATACCGGGTATGTCACTTTCCTTAGGAGGAGATGTTACCCCTTAGCTCATCTGCAGCCAAACTGAAGTCATGTAGCTGGAGGTCACAATCCCCTCAGACCCAGTAACAAGGACAGATGCAAAGTTGTGATTTGAAACCTGTTCCTTTTATAAAAGTACAGGATTTCCCTCCCTTTCAGAAAAAAAACACAAAAGAAAAAAAATGGCACAAGTGTGTATTTATATATATCTTTCTTGAGAACAGTGGCCTGTGACTGTAGTTACCGCGCAGAGGTAGATAATGACAAGGGTTAGATGTAGAAGGTACAACGTTGGCCAGAAACTGGTATTTCGAGATATTCAAGGTAAATACAGTAATGTGAGATTTCTTGCTAGTTGCTGTTAGGGCAGGTGTTGTTAAAAGGAAGAGGACATCTTTCAGTATTGTGCAATATTACATAGACGTGTTTTACTTTTCTTTGCAGTTTTATGCACATTCATGAAGGCCTGCCTGTCACCTAAACCAGAGTTTCTCAACCACTCAAACCCCATAATCAGAGACATTTTAACCAGATGCCCCCATTACTACCTGTCTTCAGAAACTTAAGCAACTGACACAGCGAAGAGGCCACTAGTAAACATTTATACAAAAATCAACCACAAATAATAAAGTACAAGCATCCTCCATATGTAATCCGTATGGCATCTGTACTGTGTGTTTTTCCTCGCAGGCTTGCAAAACCGACATACGGCTATACAAGGGATCCATGTGTAAAAAAAAAAAAAAACATATATACTGATATATATATATATGTCAGTAGACACATATATGTATATATATTATTACTTCATACAGCGCTAGATAGCTTTAAAGCCAGTAATTCAATTACCGGCTTTTGCTTTCTCCTTCCTAAACCTGACATGATATGAGACATGGTTTACATACAGTAAACCATCTCATATCACCATTTTTTTTGCATATTCCACACTACTAATGTTAGTAGTGTGTATACGCAAAATTTGGCCGTTCTAGCTATTAAATTAAAGGGTTAAATGGCGGAAAAAATTGGCGTGGGCTCCCGCTCAATTTTCTCCGCCAGAGTAGTAAAGCCAGTGACTGAGGGCAGATATTAATAGCCTGGAGAGGGTCCATGGTTATTGCCCCCCCCCCCCCCTGGCTTAAAACATCTGCCCCCAGCCACCCCAGAAAAGGCACATCTGGAAGATGCGCCTATTCTGGCACTTGGCCACTCTCTTCCCATTCCCGTGTAGCGGTGGGATATGGGGTAATGAAGGGTTAATGCCACCTTGCTATTGTAAGGTGACATTAAGCCAAATTAATAATGGAGAGGCGTCAATTATGACACCTATCTATTATTAATCCAATACTAGTAAAGGGTTAAAAAACACACACACACACACACACGCATTATTAAAAATTATTTTAATAAAATAAAAACAAAGGTTGTTGTAATAATTTATTCTACGCTCAATCCAATCACTGAAGACCCTCGATCTGTACCAAAAAAAACAAAACAACGATATACATACCTTCCGCAGATCTGTAATGTCCAACGATGTAAATCCATCTGAAGGGGTTAAAATATTTTGCAGCAAGGAGTTCTGCTAATGCAGCGCAGCTCCTTGCTGCAAAACCCCGGAGAATGAAGGTAAAGTTTGGATTAATAATGGATAGGTGTCATAATTGACGCCTCGCCATTATTAATTAGGCTTAATGTCACCTTACAATAGCAAGGTGACATTAACCCTTCATTACCCCATATCCCACCGCTACACGGGAATGGGAAGAGAGTGGCCAAGTGCCAGAATAGGCGCATCTTCCAGATGTGCCTTTTCTGGGGTGGCTGGGGGCAGATGTTTTTAGCCAGGGGGGGGCAATAACCATGGACCCTCTGCAGGCTATTAATATCTGCCCTCAGTCACTGGCTTTACCACTCTGGCGGAGAAAATTGTGCGGGAGCCCACGCCATTTTTTTCCGCCATTTAACCTTTTAATTTAATAGCTAGAACAGCCAAATTTGCATATACACACTACTAACATTAGTAGTGTGGAATATGCAAAAAAAAATGGTGATATGAGATGGTTTACTGTATGTAAACCAGACAATAGTATTCCAATAAGCAACATTGGTGGTGCAAGGGATTAGTACACATATAGATGAAAAATAGGAGTCACTCAATATGCACCCACCATGCATGGACGATATGGATAACTGCCAATATACTATAACAGCTCAAGGAAATCACAGTCACTGAATCCAATAAAAAATATGTCTTTATTAATACAAAGTCTAAAAATACATACAACAAACCAGACAATCAGTGCAGGTAAAACCAGCAGATGACAATAGCCATGCCACAAACAGCATGTAAGGCAGTCACCCAAGGTACGGTGACCCCTGCAGAGGAACGAAACCCATCAACTAGCACAGCACAGCACCCATCGCCTCATAACGGTTTTCACCACTAATACAGTTATCAGCAGTGCCACATAGAAGAGGGGGTTCTTTAACTAGTAGCATTAGTAATCCATAAGACAGTAGAGCGAGGCATATAGACACAATGGGCCACCGTGCATATTACCTGCCGTGATGAGTCCGGACCAACGCAGAGGACACCGGGTGTGCTAGTTGATGGGTTTCGTTCCTCTGCAGGGGTCACCGTACCTTGGGTGACTGCCTTACATGCTGTTTGTGGCATGGCTATTGTCATCTGCTGGTTTTACCTGCACTGATTGTCTGGTTTGTTGTATGTATTTTTAGACTTTGTATTAATAAAGACATATTTTTATTGGATTCAGTGACTGTGATTTCCTTGAGCTGTTGTTGTATGTAAACCAGGTCTCATATCATGTCGGGTTTAGGAAGGAGAAAGCAAAAGCCGGCAATTGAATTACCGGCTTTCTGCTATATCGCGCTGGATGAAATATTAATATATATACATATATGTGTCTCACTGACATATATATATATATATATATATATATCTATTCTATGTGTACACATTTATTTTACCTATTCTACTGTAAGCTGTCAGTGTGATTTTACTGTACACCGCCCTGAATTACCGGCTTTTCTCTCTAACAGCGCTGCGTATTTCTCGCAAATCACACTGATGGTCCGTGTGTAATCCGTATTTTTGGGGCTTCCATAGACTTTCATTGACGTTTTATTTGCGCAATACGGTGACAAACGCAGCATGCTGCGATTTTCTACGGCCGTAGAAAGCCGTATAATACTGATCAGTAAAATACGGCAGATAGGAGCAGGGGCATAGAGAATAATTGTGCCGTATGTTATGCGAGTTTTACGGACGTAGTTTCTGCGCTCTTACGTCCGTAAAACTCGCTAGTGTGAGGCCGGCCTAAGAGAAAGTTGATGTGACTGGCAATGTGCAGGTTAATGGTTTCCCTCAATTCATATCGCCTATGAGGCCAAGTTAATACCGCAATATGGTAATAAATTAAACAAATCTTAATCACGCTACCTGTTTAATCACTGTCGCTTTAACAAACATTGTATAAATCAGTACAACAAGTGACTATTCAAAAGGGTGCAATATATCTTATCAGAGAAATCCTCTTCCCTCTACACTTACATGTCACTTCTTTGCTTCCTCCTTGTCTCCATGAAAACCAATTTATCAGCAGGATCAATTCTCCTAACAAGTCTATATTAGCATGCAGGTCATAGAAAGTAAAAAAATATACACCTTGATATCTACGATCTGATGTGTTATTCCAGAGAAACCCATGTTTTTCTTACTTGTAAATGAGCTCTTAAGATCTATGAGCCGGACATAGATCTCCCTGAGAATCTGTCTCCAGAGATTAAATGAAACGGAGTGTTACCAATGTGAGACATGTAATGACTGACAGTCTGCTCTCCTGATCACACACAGCTCTACAGAGAGATCAGAACATATTACAGCAGAGCTGACAGTACAGCAGAAGTAAACTTTGTCTTATAACAAACATTTTTGCAGCAGCACTTGTGCTGTCATTGTGCTACCAGCTCTGTTGCACAGCTGTGCCTAGCTATAACCAACACAGCACAGCAGAATACAAGTACAGCAAACCCATTTTCTGTTGTTTTCTGACAGTGCTCTTAGCACTGCCATACTGCCCTTCTCCTGACACTGGCTGCCTGTCAGATAGAAGCTGAGGCCCTATGAGAGGACAGCTGCAGCTGCAAATGTGTTTGGAATGAGACAAAGTTCACTTCTACTGTACAGTATTAGCTCTACTGTACTGTATTAGCTTTTATCTCACTGTAGAGCTGTGTGTGATTATGAGAGCAGACTGTCAGTCATTACATGTCTCACACTCGTAATGCCACCTTTTTTTTTAAAGTAAGCTGTGGAGGCAGATTCTCAGGGAGATCTGTGTCTGGCCCATAGATCTTAAAAGTTCCTTTACATATTAAGACAAATGTTGATTTCCTCTGGAATAAGACACTGAATCCAGACATGCAGGTATCATTTTATTCAACTGTCTATGACCTGCATGCTCAGCAGAGTTGATCCTACTGATAGATTCCCTTTAATTCATTCTTCACCAGAGTGATTTGAGCTTTTTTTCAAAGCACAATAGATCGCTGGAACAATAAGGTGACACGTCACATAGCTAAATTGTACTCCATGGAGGGAGGAGAGGAGGAGTGCTCTCCATAGTGAGACATACACATACTAATGCTGCAGTCTGAAGCAACTGTTATACGTCAGTACAGTGCTGGAATCACAGCCACACAGCTTAGCACTGGTGTATAATATTCTCCATTCTGCGGTATATTGTTCTCTATGCTGTTACTGCTTCTGTCTAGGTGCTACAAAGAATGGAAAACAGAAACTCCTCTGTAAGTGTGTATTGGTTATATCATAGCAGTTAGTGTTCACCCAATAGATCATAAAGTACTGAGCATTAGAGATGCTGCTTGCAGAGGTAAAAGGTGGAAACTGAAGAACAATGCAGGATAAAAGTCAAATAATGTCCAAAAATATACAGCGCACAGTGCTAAGGGGTTAACAATGAATAACTGAGTAGTCCAGCAGATGACAAGTCTTGCCTATGTTACAGTAAAAAATGTTGGCTCTCCTTCATCTAGTTCTAATTAATTTATTTATTGCCTAAACATACAAAGTAATCCTGCTTAACCAGTTTCATTTTCCTATAAATTATGTTGAAATAAAAGGTCATGTGACACCTGGAATCTGACAGAAAACTATTGTGTTCTAACAAAGGAAACATGGCCAACATTGATAGCTTCTAAGACAGCCCAAACACCATGACCATAGACTTCACCAGAGATTAACACCACATCAGGAATTTAATCATAAAATTAGTTTTTATTTACAAAATTCAAGTGACAACATTACATCAAATATAAAATCAATTATCAGTACGCACCACAGGACATCAGGATATAATATAATAGCAGCAAAACCCAAAAACATATAGATCCCTATTCAAAAAATATTTTTATATGTACAAAATTGTACCGTATATCATGTACAGTATCTAGACCGTTGAAGTGCAGAATTTATTAATATGAATCTGTACAACTAAAGTCTATGTGAAAAATATATATGTGAGAATTAAAATAAATAACCTATATACTTGACTATAATATTTGTGTGCTACAAAGATTAATCGTATGTGAGTTGTCTATATGTACAAAAAAATATATATAGAAGAGTATTATATTTAATAAATATTTATATAAAAATATAATGTGAAAAAACGTGAGAAAAATATATATAAAATGAATAAAAAACTATATATGTAAAAAAAGATTTTATAAAACAAATGTGATGTGCCAAAGAGACAATAAATATATATACTCTGCTTATGCTCTGTATGCACCAATAGATGCCTATATGCTGTAAACATAAAAGAAAGTACCACGTGCCAAATAAAGCAATAACCAGCTGCTTATTATCACACAAAGTGCTTGCGCACTCAAAAGATCACACAAAAGTGCTAAGTGCTGTGCTTATATAAATATATATGTGCCAAAGAAATTGCTGTGCATATAGCACCATATATTTGTGTTTGTATGGCAACTGGACTGCAGGATATACAAGTAAATATTGAGGGGATAAAAAAAAAATTTATATCATTTTCTCATACCTTGGGTAGCTGTTTAGTCCTGTGGGAACGGACTAAAAAGCTACCCAAGGTATGAGAAAATGATATAAATTTTTTTTTGATCCCCTCAATATTTACTTGTATATCCTGCAGTCCAGTTGCCATACAAACACAAATATATGGTGCTATATGCACAGCAATTTCTTTGGCACATATATATTTATATAAGCACAGCACTTAGCACTTTTGTGTGATCTTTTGGGCTCATTTGAGTGCGCAAGCACTTTGTGTGATAATAAGCAGCTGGTTATTGCTTTATTTGGCACGTGGCACTGTCTTTTATGTTTACAGCATATAGGCATCTATTGGTGCATACAGAGCATAAGCAGAGTATATATATTTATTGTCTCTTTGGCACATCACATTTGTTTTATAAAATCTTTTTTTACATATATAGTTTTTTATTCATTTTATATATATTTTTCTCACGTTTTTTCACATTATATTTTTATATAAATATTTATTAAATATAATAGTTTTCTATATATATTTTTTTGTACATATAGACAACTCACATACGATTAATCATTGTAGCACACAAATATTATAGTCAAGTATATAGGTTATTTATTTTAATTTTCACATATATATTTTTCACATAGACTTTAGTTGTACAGATTCATATTAATAAATTCTGCACTTCAACGGTCTAGATACTGTACATGATATACGGTACAATTTTGTACATATAAAAATATTTTTTGAATAGGGATCTATATGTTTTTGGGTTTTGCTGCTATTATATTATATCCTGATGTCCTGTGGTGCGTACTGATAATTGATTTTATATTTGATGTAATGTTGTCACTTGAATTTTGTAAATAAAAACTAATTTTATGATTAAATTCCTGATGTGGTGTTAATCTCTGGTGAAGTCTATGGTCATGGTGTTTGGGCTGTCTTAGGCTACGTTCACATTAGCGTTACGCTAATGTGCGTCGCTGTTGCGTCGGCGACGCAACAGCGACGCGACGCTAATGTGAACGTAGCCTAAGTCCTTATGGTGGTGGTAATCACACATCTCTTCACAGAGTACCTGAAATCACTATAAAATTGTGGTATATGAGTATGGATATATAATCCGTGGTATTCTGTGGTACTTCTGTGTTTTAATAATATTGATAGCTTCTGAATATGTCTTCTAATAACTATAGCAGACTAGACATCATTTATTGCTGTGTTTAAGGCTAGGTTCACACCAGTATTCACACTTTTATCAAACTCTGTTTAGAGTTTGATCAGACTGATCAGAGTGAGATCCAATTTTCTCGGATGAGGAGCAGATAAAAAAATTCTCCATCTTCTCCATTCTGTCAGTCCGTGAAAATTTGACTGCACTCATATGTCATCCAAGTACAGTACGATGTTTTCCTTTGTTATGGTAAATGTTTACACTTTGTTTTGATTATTATTTAAACAATTAAATATACCTATATAGGTCTTTGATAATTTTATATTTTTGTATTAGCTTTTCATAAAAGCAATAACACAGGGCATTGTCTCTGATACAGACGTGTCTTTATGTTAAGCTTTCTTTGTTACAGAAGGCATAGAAAGCTGGGTAGAACTAGTTTCAAGGAATTCAGCAGTTTCCATAATTCATGACCTTGCTATTACCAACTAAAATACTTTATTAGGTAATTTATTAAGCCATTCCCACGTACCTTATCTTTGTGGTTGGAATAAAGATTTGTGACTAGGCATCTGAGATTCAGACAAGAATTGTACAGTGACAGGCCCTGGCTGTGTGTTATTTTCTTATCTCTGATGTGTCACACCCCAGGAGTTTGGGTACCACAGTGGTGCTGCCTTCCTCTCGGGGAGGGTAATACCATGCCTAGAGACAGCAGGGATCCCTTTGGCAGGTAATCTCACATTCAACACATTCTGACTCCAGGCCAGAAGGGGGAGCTCTAAACCCTGTTTTAGGGGAGCTTCCCTCAATTTGCATCCTGGTCTGGAGGAGGAGTTAATCAGTATGGGGCAGACAAGAGACAGGGACCGAGTAGAGGAGTGATTAGGAGCTAGAGGAGGGCTGTGACTGGGCCCTCTAAGCAGAGCGCAGAGGCCGGGCATCGGGAGCCCGAGGTTGTGGGCAACTGTAAGTCCCACAGCAGAACATGAGGGCAGAGAGCTGAAAGTAACCTGCCCCATTAAACCTGGGGTACAGCAGCATTCTAGAGCCCGGAGTCACCGTATACAGAGACCCCAGAGAAACGTCTCAAGTTGACTACCATACAGGTACTTTCCAAGGACAGGAGAGAATAAGGACCTTGTTAGGACACTTCATGCAGCAAGGGACTAATAGCTAGCGCAAGGTGGAAGGCTCCCAATCTGACCTGCCAAGGGGGTTTCCACCTGTCTTCAGGCTGCCTGGACTCCATCTATAACTGTTGCCGGTATCCTGGACTGTGGCCTGCTACCATTAGTATACTAGGCAAGGACTGCAACCCTGTGTCATCCACGGCAACCCTCCATCCTTGTCCACTCCACTGGGAGCCCTGGGGACCCCGCTTCACCTGTGGGAAACGTCATATGCTGCGGTAACATCACCCCAGAGGACCCCTTTTAGCAGCGTCGGTCCCCTCTGACCGAGAATCACAGGTGGCGTCACAAATACAAACTTTATTACAAAGCCCTCTTAAAAGACTTTTCCCTTTTGAGTGCCCAGGGCCACGACCGGGTCGCAGCCACCGTGACATCCCCTTTAAGTGCGACCGGACCCAGTACCGAGTATCCCCATTGCTCTGGTGGGCAACTCAGATGCATGGTATTTATTAATTTGGACAAATAATTGCAGATCAAGAGATTGTTTGTATCTCAACCCTTCTTGGAAGGTGTCACCGCGACACCATGGACTTGACTTGCAAACCGAGTGAGATCCAATAATCAGATCCAACTCAGACAACCATGGACTGACTAGGTCTGAGGAAAAATATCAGATTTGTACACAGCCCCATAGAATATTATTATTCCGAGTGCGAACCAATGGTTTGCTGGATTGCAATCGGACTGAAAATACTGTCATGTGCACGAGCCCTAAGCCTAGGTTCACACATCTGCTCCAAATTCCATACAAAAAAAAACACTTCAAATACTCCTAAAATACTATTATTATTCACTTCAATTAAAAAATTCACTTTTCTGTTCTGCGTTTTATAAGATTTCTTTCCAACAAAATTTTGAAAGTTTTGCAGAGGAAAATAATAAGTGACATCACTTCTTTGAGGCGGTAAAAAAAATGTATCTCCTAGAGTGAGATTCCTCATGGGAAATGCTTAAGAATTTTCAGCCTTCAAAAAACCCAGTGTGAACATAGCCTCAGATACGTTTCGTGTTGTTGGCATTGCTAGCACCTATCATCTGAAGCAAGTGATCCAAGTCTCCTAATACAAAAGGAGTTATCCCAAGTCCAGACCTCCTGAGGAATGGGCAGTGCATATAATTAAATACCTCTCGTCCTTTTTGCATTAGTTGGCTGCAGTGTTCATGTGCTGCCATCGCTGAATGCTGATCCTAGCAGATGGTGGAAGACCAGCAAAGAGTAAGAGCATGAGCATCAATTGTTTTTTCACGTCCCTGTACCCATGAATATGGGGTTGTGCTATAGTGGAAACTCATTTAAGTCTCTGGTATTATTTGGACAATGTAAGGTTCTATTAATAATTCGCATCATTGAGTCACAACATGGTGTTATTATGGATTCACTGCATGGGCAAAGTAATCAATGTTGAATTATTCTGGCCTAAGGAACTTTCCAGGAAACAAGAAACCACTTAATTATATGGGTCTCCAAACTTTTGAGCATTGTTTTATTTGCTTATTTATTTCCTAAAGTTAATAAATCAATGTCTTGGCTTATATCACTTGAGCTACTTCTCATGATCAAAGGACATACAACACAATACAAATCTGCCATCTAGTGGTGCACTTTTTAGTTTCTAAAATTATGAGGTTTAATAAAATTGGTGCGCTGAAATATATGAAATTACTAGAAATGAGCCAAATGATTCACAAGACCTTGGTCTGGCAGCCATGTCGGTAGTCCGCAGCTGCTTGACCTGAGCCCTGGAAACATCCTCCTACCTGTCATAATCCCTGGCGTCTCGTTTGATAAGTAGGCCCATCATGCATTAGTTGGGGTTAATCTGCAGGTTAATAGCGTTATTATTCTGTCCAGTGCCTGCATGAAACCTAGTGCTGTGGGGAGAAAATGAACTTTATTCTCCCCGGCAGCAATCCTGCTTCAGTCATGGGGGCGGCACTGGTTCAGTCACCACTCTGAGTATAGAGGGCGGCTGCTGTAAAGACGTCCCCGGCCCTGATTGACAGTTGTCCCTAATGATGGGGACGTGGTTACAGCCGCCCCTCTGAAGAGCAGTGACTGAACCTGCGCCGTTGCTGCCCCGTTACTGAAGCCACATCACTGACCCTGACTGACCCTGGCTCTGCATTAGGGCCGACTGTCAGTCATGGCCAAGGGTGTAGTTTTATTCATGGGGCAGCACCGGTGCGGCTTCAGTCATCGCTCTAAGTATAAGCAGCGGCGGCTGTAACTGCACCCCCAGCCCTGACTGACAGCCGACCCCAATGCAGAGGGAGTTTCAGTCAAGTTTTTTGGAAAGGGGATGTGGAGTCCTTTACTGGATTCATGCAGTACCTCAATACAAATATTGGGGGATTGACTTTTACCCATGAGATTGGCATGGACAGGATTACTTTTCTTGACATCCATATCTCAAGACAAAAGGATGGCACATTGAGTGCCACAATCTTTCGGAAACCCACGGCCACAAATAGCCTGTTAAGGTGGGAAAGCCATCATCTGCCCCCATTGAAGAGAGGTATCCCGAAGGGGCAATTCCTTAGGTTACGGAGAAACTGCTCTTCAATGGGTGACTTTGAAGCCAAGTCACTAGATCTGAGGTATCGTTTCAGAGATAGAGGGTACCCTGAGGACATTATCAGTTCTGCCTATGAGACTGCGTATAATGCTGATCGCACATCATTATTGGTACCAAGATTGGAACGTGATACAAAACCTATTACACGCCTCATAGGCACTTATGATGACCAATCCAAGAAGCTATACGATATTCTGAAGAAACATTGGCATATTTTGAGGTCAGATCCGGATATTGCTGATTGTATTTCCCCATATCCTTCTATCACATATAGAAGAGGAAAATCAATCAAAGATATGGTTGTTCATAGTCACTTTTCTCCCCCAAAGAAAACAAATATGTGGCTAACTAATAGATCGAAGGGAATGTTTAAATGTGGGCATTGTTCCTTTTGTAAATATGTGCGACCCTCTAAGACTTTTAAAAGCTCGGATACCAACAGGTCCTTTTTTATGAGACAATTTGCCAACTGCAAGACGACAGGAGTAGTGTATCTGTGTACCTGCAGTTGTCCAAAGGACTATGTTTGGAAAACGAAAGGTGAGTTATGCGTACGTATTGGGGAACATCTGGGGGATATCAGGCATGGCAGGGACACTCCTTTGGCTAGACATGTGACTGAGGTACATCGGGGGGGATTTGGATTCAATATCCTTTGCTGCTATTGAGGTTATCCCTTCATCAGTGAGATTGGGTGACTGGGATAATAGGATTGTTCAGAGAGAAACCAGGTGGATATTATCCAGGTTTATTTTATATTATATTATATATTATTTAGATTATATTATCCAGGTGGATACTCTTAGGGTATGTTTCCACATTCAGGAAACGCTGCGTTTTTGACGCTGCGTTGAGCCACAGCGTCAAACACGCAGCGTCCAGGTGTTACAGCTTAGTGGAGGGGATTTCATGAAATCCCGTCTCCACTATGCATTAAAAGACGCATGCGGCATACCCGCGAAAACGCACATGCGGCGCGTCTTTTAACAATGCAGCATGTCCTTACATTGCAGAAACAACGCAAGGACAGCGCAGGAGACCTGCCAGTGACCTCAGGTGCAGATTTGGCCAGGATTTTACCTGCATAAAATCCTGACCAAATCCTGATGCAATCCTGAATGTGGACACATACCCTTAAAGTCAGTGAGCCCGATGGGTCTCAATGAACAGATGTCCTTCACAAGCTTCATTTACAGCCACTTATTGTCCCTTTGAGCCATCATTACTGCCTGATATATATATATATATATATATATATATATATATATATATATATATAGAATAATGTGATACCTGTGCAGAGTAAAAGAATCCTCCATACCCTGCGACCTAATGTTACCCAAAATAGAAGTGTACACGTTACCAGGCACTGAAAAATCGCAAGGTCCTGCTATATGAAATGCCAAGAACGTCGTATTTCAAAATGAGTGTGGCAGGTTGTTACCTTTGTTGGTGATAATGATGGCTTGCAGGTTCCTTGTGGTGATCTTGCTGATCTGTATCCACTGTGTCCGTGATTCCAGTAATGGTCTTCAGGTAGAGCTGCTATGGGCGCTGCCCCGGCCGGCGGCAGAACGCTCCAAGCCCGCCTACCACGCGGAGTGAATGAACGCTGGAGTAGCCGCTAGGTTCTCTGCCGAAGCAGGACCTTCCGTGACGTCACGATCACGTGGGTATACACGTGACTTGGGCTAAGGAAGGCGGAGAGGACCAAATCCTATGCGTTTCGGAACTACCGTGTTCCTTCTTCAGGGATACGACGTTCTTGGCATTTCATATAGCAGGACCTTGCGATTTTTCAGTGCCTGGTAACGTGTACACTTCTATTTTGGGTAACATTAGGTCGCAGGGTACGGAGGATTCTTTTACTCTGCGCAGGTATCACATTATTCAGTATTTCTATAGACTACAATACAAAAGGGTGGAATTGTATCATTACCTGCTGCGGGTTCTTTAACCCCTTCAAGACCCAGCCTATTTTGACCTTAAAGACCTTGCCGTTTTTTGCAATTCTGACCAGTGTCCCTTTATGAGGTAATAACTCAGGAACGCTTCAACGGATCCTAGCGGTTCTGAGATTGTTTTTTCGTGACATATTGGGCTTCATGTTAGTGGTAAATTTAGGTCAATAAATTCTGCATTTATTTGTGATAAACACGGAAATTTGGCGAAAATTTTGAAAATTTCGCAATTTTCACATTTTGAATTTTTATTCTGTTAAACCAGAGAGATATGTGACACAAAATAGTTAATAAATAACATTTCCCACATGTTTACTTTACATCAGCACAATTTTGGAAACAAAATTTTTTTTTGTTAGGAAGTTATAAGGGTTAAAATTCGACCAGCGATTTGTCATTTTTACAACGAAATTTACAAAACCATTTTTTTTAGGGACCACCTCACATTTGAAGTCAGTTTGAGGGGTCTATATGGCTGAAAATACCCAAAAGTGACACCATTCTAAAAACTGCACCCCTCAAGGTACTCAAAACCACATTCAAGAAGTTTATTAACCCTTCAGGTGCTTCACAGAAGCAGAAGCAACATGGAAGGAAAAAATGAACATTTAACTTTTTAGTCACAAAAATTATCTTTTAGCAACAATTTTTTTATTTTCCCAATGGTAAAAGGAGAAACTGAACCACGAAAGTTGTTGTCCAATTTGTCCTGAGTACGCTGATACCTCATATGTGGGGGTAAACCACTGTTTTGGCGCACGGCAGGGCTTGGAAGGGAAGGAGCGCCATTTGACTTTTTGAATCAAAAATTGGCTCCACTCTTTAGCGGACACCATGTCACGTTTGGAGAGCCCCCGTGTGCCTAAAAATTGGAGCTCCCCCACAAGTGACCCCATTTTAGAAACTAGACGCCCCAAGGAACTTATCTAGATGCATAGTGAGCACTTTGAACCCCCAGGTGCTTCACAAATTGATCCGTAAAAATGAAAAAGTACTTTTTTTTCACAAAAAAATTCTTTTAGCCTCAATTTTTTCATTTTCACATGGGCAACAGGATAAAATGGATCCTAAAATGTGTTGGGCAATTTCTCCTGAGTACACCAATACCTCACATGTGGAGGTAAACCACTGTTTGGGCACATGGTAAGGCTCGGAAGGGAAGGAGCGCCATTTGACTTTTTGAATGAAAAATTATTTCCATCGTTAGCGGACACCATGTCGCGTTTGGATAGCTCCTGTGTGCCTAAACATTGGCGCTCCCCCACAAGTGACCCCATTTTGGAAACTAGACCCCCCAAGGAACTAATTTAGATGCCTAGTGAGCACTTTAAACCCTCAGGTGCTTCACAAATTGATCTGTAAAAATGAAAAAGTAATTTTTTTTCACAAAAAAATTCTTTTCGCCTCAATTTTTTCATTTTCCCATGGGCAGTAGGATAAAATGGATCATAAAATTTGTTGGGCAATTTCTCCCGAGTACGCCGATACCTCATATGTGGGGGTAAACCACTGTTTGGGCACTCGGCAGGGCTCGGAAGAGAAGGCGCGCCATTTGACTTTTTGAATGGAAAATTAGCTCCAATTGTTAGCGGACACCATGTCGCGTTTGGAGAGCCCCTGTGTGCCTAAACATTGGAGCTCCCCCACAAGTGACCCCATTTTGGAAACTAGACCCCCCAAGGAACTTATCTAGATGCATATTGAGCACTTTAAACCCCCAGGTGCTTCACAGAAGTTTATAACGCAGAGCCATGAAAATAAAAAATAATTTTTCTTTCCTCAAAAATGATTTTTTAGCCTGGAATTTCCTATTTTGCCAAGGATAATAGGAGAAATTGGACCCCAAATATTGTTGTCCAGTTTGTCCTGAGTACGCTGATACCCCATATGTGGGGGTAAACCACTGTTTGGGCGCACGGCAGGGCTCGGAAGGGATGGCACGCCATTTGGCTTTTTAAATGGAAAATTAGCTCCAATCATTAGCGGACACCATGTCACGTTTGGAGAGCCCCTGTGTGCCTAAACATTGGAGATCCCCCAGAAATGACACCATTTTAGAAACTAGACCCCCAAAGGAACTAATCTAGATGTGTGGTGAGGACTTTGAACCCCCAAGTGCTTCACAGAAGTTTATAACGCAGAGCCATGAAAATAAAAAAAAAAATTATTTTCTCAAAAATGATCTTTTAGCCTGCAATTTTTTATTTTCCCAAGGGTAACAGGAGAAATTTGACCCCAAAAGTTGTTGTCCAGTTTCTCCTGAGTACGCTGATACCCCATATGTGGGGGTAAATCACTGTTTGGGCACATGCCGGGGCTCGGAAGTGAAGTAGTGACGTTTTGAAATGCAGACTTTGATGGAATGCTCTGTGGGCGTCACGTTGCGTTTGCAGAGCCCCTGATGTGGCTTAACAGTAGAAACCCCCCACAAGTGACCCCATTTTGGAAACTAGACCCCCAAAGGAACTTATCTAGATGTGTGGTGAGCACTTTGAACCCCCAAGTGCTTCATAGAAGTTTATAATGCAGAGCCGTGAAAATAATAAATACGTTTTCTTTCCTCAAAAATAATTATTTAGCCCAGAATTTTTTAATTTTCCCAAGGGTAACAGGAGAAATTTGACCCCAATATTTGTTGTGCAGTTTCTCCTGAGTACGGTGATACCCCATATGTGGGGGTAAACTACTGTTTGGGCACATGTCGGGGCTTGGAATTGAAGTAGTGATGTTTTGAAATGCAGACTTTGATGGAATGCTCTGCGGGCGTCACGTTGCGTTTGCAGAGCCCCTGATGTGCCTAAACAGTAGAAACCCCCCACAAGTGACCCCATTTTGGAAACTAGACCCTGAAAGGAACTTATCTAGATGTGTGGTGAGCACTTTGAACCCCCAAGTGCTTCATAGAAGTTTATAATGCAGAGCCGTGAAAATAATAAATACGTTTTCTTTCCTCAAAAATAATTATTTAGCCCAGAATTTTTTATTTTTCCAAGGGTTACAGGAGAAATTGGACCCCAAAAGTTGTTGTCCAGTTTCTCCTGAGTACGCTGATACCCCATATGTGGGGGTAAACCACTGTTTGGGCACACGTCGGGGCTCAGAAGGGAAGTAGTGACTTTTGAAATGCAGACTTTGATGGAATGGTCTGCGGGTGTCACGTTGCGTTTGCAGAGCCCCTGGTGTGCCTAAACAGTAGAAACCCCCCACAAGTGACCCCATTTTAGAAACTAGACCCCCCCAAGGAACTTATCTAGATATGTGGTGAGCACTTTGAACCCCCAAGTGCTTCACAGACGTTTACAACGCAGAGCCGTGAAAATAAAAAATCATTTTTCTTTCCTCAAAAATTATGTTTTAGCAAGCATTTTTTTAGATTCACAAGGGTAACAGGAGAAATTGGACCCCAGTAATTGTTGCGCAGTTTGTCCTGAGTATGCTGGTACCCCATATGTGGGGGTAAACCACTGTTTGGGCACACGTCAGGGCTCGGAAGTGAGGGAGCACCATTTGACTTTTTGAATACGAGAATGGCTGGAATCAATGGTGGCGCCATGTGGCGTTTGGAGACCCCTGATGTGCCTAAACAGTGGAAACCCCTCAATTCTAACTCCAACACTAACCCCAACACACCCCTAACCCTAATCCCAACTGTAGCCATAATCCTAATCACAATCCTAACCCCAACACACCCCTAACCACAACACTAACCCCAACACACCCCTAACCCTAACCACAACCCTAATTCCAACCCTAACCCTAAGGCTATGTGCCCACGTTGCGGATTCGTGTGAGATATTTCTGCACCATTTTTGAAAAATCTGCGGGTAAAAGGCACTGTGTTTTACCTGCGGATTTTCCGCGGATTTCCAGTGTTTTTTGTGCGGATTTCACCTGCGGATTCCTATTGAGGAACAGGTGTAAAACGCTGCGGAATCCGCACAAAGAATTGACATGCTGCGGAAAATACAACGCAGCGTTCCCGCGCGGTATTTTCCGCACCATGGGCACAGCGGATTTGGTTTTTCATATGTTTACATGGTACTGTAAACCTGATGGAACACTGCTGCGAATCCGCAGCCAAATCCGCACCGTGTGCACATAGCCTAATTCTAAAGGTATGTGCACACGCTGCGGAAAACGCTGCGGATCCGCAGCAGTTTCCCATGAGTGTACAGTTCAATGTAAACCTATGGGAAACAAAAATCGCTGTACACATGCTGCGGAAAAACTGCACGGAAACGCAGCGGTTTACATTCCGCAGCATGTCACTTCTTTGTGCGGATTCCGCAGCGGTTTTACAACTGCTCCAATAGAAAATCGCAATTGTAAAACCGCAGTGAAATGCGCAGAAAAAAACGCGGTAAATCCGCCATAAATCCGCAGCGGTTTAGCACTGCGGATTTATCAAATCCGCAGCGGAAAAATCCGCAGAGGACCAGAATACGTGTGCACATTCCTAACCCTAACCCTAGCCCTAACCCTAGCCCTAACCCTAGCCCTAACCCTACCCCTAACCCTAACCCTACCCCTAACCCTAACCCTACCCCTAGCCCTACCCCTAACCCTACCCCTAACCCTACCCCTAACCCTACCCCTAACCCTAACCCTATTCTAACATTAGTGGAAAAAAAAAATTTCTTTATTTTTTTATTGTCCCTACCTATGGGGGTGACAAAGGGGGGGGGTCATTTATTATTTTTTTTATTTTGATCACTGAGATAGATTATATCTCAGTGATCAAAATGCACTTTGGAACGAATCTGCCGGCCGGCAGATTCGGCGGGCGCACTGCGCATGCGCCCGCCATTTTGGAAGATGGCGGCGCCCGGGAGAAGACGGACGGGACCACGGCTGGATCGGTAAGTATGATAGGGTGGGGGGGGACCATGGGGGGGGGATCGGAGCACGGGGGGGGGGGAATCGGAGCGCGGGAGGGGTGGAACGGAGCGCGGGGGCGTAGAACGGAGCACGGGGGGGCTGGAATGGAGCACGGGGGGTGGAACGGAGCACGGGGGGGTGGATCGGAGTGCAGGGGGGGGTGATTGGAGCACGGGGGGGTGATTGGAGCACGGGGGGAGCGGACACGAGCACGGGGGGGAGCGGAGCACAGGGCGGAGGGGAGCCGGAGCAGTGTACCGGCCAGATCGGGGGGGTGGGGGGGCGATCGGAGGGGTGGGGTGGGGGCACACTAGTATTTCCAGCCATGGCCGATGATATTTCAGCATCGGCCATGGCTGGATTGTAATATTTCACCCGTTATAATGGGTGAAATATTACAAATCGCTCTGATTGGCAGTTTCACTTTCAACAGCCAATCAGAGCGATCGTAGCCACGAGGGGGTGAAGCCACCCCCCCTGGGCTAAACTACCACTCCCCCTGTCCCTGCAGATCGGGTGAAATGGGAGTTAACCCTTTCACCCGATCTGCAGGGACGCGATCTTTCCATGACGCCGCATAGGCGTCATGGGTGGGAATGGCACCGACTTTCATGACGCCTACGTGGCGTCATGGGTCGGGAAGGGGTTAAGGTTAGAAGCGCTACTGGTTTTCCTATATATTGATATATTTATATACTTTAATTTTGCTGTTATATCGATTGACAATGTTTATTTGTTTTGTTTATATTTGTTGTTCCTTTTTTGTTTTTGTTCATGTATGTGTATTTGGCCCCATTAGGGCTGCGTTTACCCGCTCTAATCACATACATGCTGCTCATATGTGGCATTATAGGGATAATATCCATACAGTAATATTATTGCCTCTATAAGGATTTGTGCGCATGTGCGCTATATGCCATGTATATTTCATATATTTATTTGTTGCCCCTGTAAAATGACGCTGTGTTTACTTGAGACTGTGAAGCGTAATTTCCGGTTTTGAGATATAAGCTAGTGCGCCGGTCATTGGAGCGCGTTTGCGGTCCACAGAACGTAGGTCCGTTGGCGCAGATCTTCTGTGCAGTTTCCTGTCACCAGTGAGTGGGGACGTACCCCCGGAAGTTAACACTGGGATGCTTTCCACAGGATGCGTGTCCGATTGCGCATGTTCTGTTGCGCAGCTTCCGGTCATCGGGGAGCAGAGACATACCCCCGGAAGTGTGTCTTGAAAGGAGCAACGGGCGGCAGTTTTAGCAAGATATATAAGAAGGGTAGGAGCTGTGTGTTTTCAGCCCTATTCCACTGCGATGGCCAACATTCCCTGATGAACCCCCGCTATTCCCACGGGGGGAAACGCGTTGGATGTTATTTAGGATGTCGCTTATATGTGGCCCACCGAAGACCTAGTGTGACAGTGACCCCCTACATCACAACACGGATGAGTATATGGCTATCTGAGCATTATTCTTTGATGTGGCATGAATTAGTGAGCATTATTAGCCTCAAATATACAGATTATGATAAAGTGTTGAAAGAAACCCCATTGAAGGGGAGTATATGACACTTTGGAGATGGTGCTTGTAGGAGGTTATTTGAACTATTATGCCTAAGAGTAGTTTCTGATTTTTCGTGGGGGTCGATCGGTGGCCCATTGTGGATGGCAAATTCCACTTTATATGTTCATCTAAATGGGTATTGATTATCTGCAATATTTTATTTAAATGGTAACCATTGGTGATCTGGAATGAAAAATGTGTAATATGGAATGCGGATTCATTGTTTTTGCTTCCCTTCAACAACATTGCAGAACAAATCAGACAAATATACAGTCTCACACCATATTTGCTTGTAGATTGACATGAATACTTTGTAAAAAAAAAAAAGGGGGGTTACTATTCCCCATTACTTCTCCCATTTTTTGGAGCTGAATAGAGCATTAACTCGCTTTATATATTATTTCATTTTTTCATTTTTTTTTAAAAAAAATGTTTTTGTGTGTTTTTTTACTTGAGCAGTGGGTGTACTGGGACACATTTTTTAGCTGATTATAGGGATCTGTAGGGACAGGAGGGCAAGTCGCCGCGGAGTGGGGGCGCCTACCGCTGAAACTTAGGGTGCCAACCTCCACTGTCAGGCAGGGGCCATTATAGTTGATTCGTAGGGCCCAATATGACATATCTGTCTTATTAACTTATCCCTATGGTATATTTAAGTTTTGTTACTTGTCTTCAATTTTGGAAAAATGTTTTTAAACTTTATATATTAAAAGTTATATTTTAAGAGATCCTTGTTTTTTCTTGTTCGGTTTTTCTGGAGTTTCAGTCAAGGCCAAGGGTGCAGCAGTTTCAGTCATGGGGGCAGCGTTGGCGACTATACAGAGTGGCGACTCTAATCGCCCAGCATTAGGGCCGGCTGTCAGTCAGGGTGGGCGGCGTGGCTACAGGCACTGCTTTGTATTCTCAGAACGGCAACTGAACCAGCGCTGGCACCGCCCTGGGACTGAAACCGAAGCGCTGCTGGGAAGAATAAAGTGTTAGGCTACATGCAGGCACAGGGCAGCATAATAATGATAAAATCCTGCAGATTAACTCCATATCTGCAGTTTAATAGCACTTTTTCTGGTAACAGGTTCCCTTTAACTCTGCTTCTATATAATAATAAACTTGGACAGTTTAATACAAGAATGATGGGATGCTGCCATTGTATGTATATAAAGAATCAAGTGTATTGTGCCAAATACTGCTCATATAGTTTGTATATTCTCCCAGTGTTTATGTGGGTTTCCTCCTGGTTCTCCGTTTTCCTCCCTCACTCCAAAGACATACTGATAGGGAATTTAGATTGTGAGCCCCATTGGGGACAGCGATGATAATGTATGTAAAGTGCTGCGGAATGTGATAGCACTATGTAAGCAAAGCATATTAAATAATAAATAATATAGGGTCATACACTAAATTTTGCAGTGTTAGGCCTCTTTCAAATGTCAGTATATCTGGTACGTGTGGTGACGATTTTCACACATACCGGAAACACTTACACACGTAGACCCATTCAAGTGAATGTGTCTGTGCACATGACAGTGTGCTTCCACGGACCATGAGTCCATGGGCAAAACACGCTGACATGCCCGTTCTTTAACAGCAGCACAGGCTGCAAAACGTCCCTCACATGCGCACACTAATAACATACAGATGACTGTTTTTTGACAACCAGCCAGACAAAACTGACAGCATGGGCCGCAACCCTCAGCTGTCAGCTTCAGCAAGGTTGGTTATCAAGAATAGAGGGGTCTCCACGTTGTTTTTTTTATTTAAAAAAAAATATGTGGGGTCCACCCTATTTTTGACAACCAGCCTTGCTAAAGCAGACAGCTGGGGGCTGGTATTCTCAGGCTGGTAAGGGGTCATGGACAGGGGTGGATTAAGGATAGCCAGGGCCCCGGGCTGTTCAGACACTGTGGCCCCCCCGGGTCATGTGACAGGGGTCATGTGACGGGGTCATATGACAGGGGTCATGTGACGGGGGTCATGTGACGGGGGTCATGATATACCCAAACCAGATTATTCCAGAAAAATGGCCGGGCCCTACTCTACTGTAACCTATTAAATATTTGGTAGAATCTGCAATACAATTTAGGTATATTTTGACCAATAATATCACATACAAGGAACAAATACCACCGCAACATGACCAGACCACAAATTACAACCACAGTGATCGAATAATATCACATACAAGGGACAAATACCACCGCACCATGACCAGACTACAAATTACAGCCACAGTGATCGAATAATATCACATACAAGGAACAAATACCACCGCAACATGACCAGACCACAAATTACAACCACAGTGATCGAATAATATCACATACAAGGAACAAATACCACAACACCATTTCCAGATCACATATTACCACCACATAGTGACTGAATACTACAATACTGATCAGTAAAAAACAACAACACAATACTATCACCATAAGTGCCAGTATTCACAGGAGATCTGTACTTAGTATGCAGTGTCTGTGTAGAGGTAATACAGAGATCACTGGTGACATTATACACAGGACCTCTATATAGTATACAGTGTATAGTGTCAGTGTATAGGTAACACTGACTCACCAGTGACGTCTCTAGGTGAAGTCCTCCATCTTTCATCCAGACCGCCATCATTTCTTCCAGCCAGGACTCGTTTCTGCAGGAAATAACACAGTTATCTCGAGCTCCGCTTGTAGAACATATTACTTAATTTTTCACAACTTCTACATTACACCACATGAAGAAAAAAAGGCGATATAGTGTCACTCTGCACAGTAACAGGACCGACCCCCATTTAAAACAGTATACTCAAAAAATAAAAAATACATCACTGGAGTAATAATATCCCTTAATTAGCCCCTATGGTAATAATATTCCACATCCTGGCCCCGTGTGTCTCATTCCTGGCTCCAGCCATATGTTCTCGCATCCTGCCCTCATGAGTATCCATTCTACCCCATATGATCTCCACATCCTGCCCCATATGTCTCCATCGTATCCATCCTGCCCCATGATCCAATCCTGCCCCATGTCTTTCATTCTGCCCCGTGTCTCCAATCATGCCCCGTGTCTACATTCTGCCCATGCCTCCAGTCCTGCCCCCAGTGTGTCCAGCAATCTGCCCCAGTATGTCCAGCATATTGCCCCAGTGTCCAGCAATCTGCCCCAGTGTCCAGCAATCTGCCCCAGTGTCTCCAGCATATTGAGCCCCAGTGTGTCCAGCATTGCCCCCAGACAGTGTGTCCAGCAATCTGCCCCAGTGTGTCCAGCATATTACCCCCAGTGTGTCCAGCAATCTGCCCCAGTATGTCCAGCATAGTGCCCCAGTGTGTCCAGCATATTGCCTCCAGACAGTGTGTCCAGCAATCTGCCCCAGTGTCCTCCAGCAATCTGCCCCAGTGTCCTCCAGCAATCTGCCCCAGTGTCCTCCAGCATTGCCCCAGTGTCCTCCAGCATTGCTCCAGTGTCCTCCAGCAATCTGCCCCAGTGTCCTCCAGCAATCTGCCCCAGTGTCCTCCAGCAATCTGCCCCAGTGTCCTCCAGCAATCTGCCCCAGTGTCCTCCAGCCATCTGCCCCAGTGTCCTCCAGCCATCTGCCCCAGTGTCCTCCAGCAATCTGCCCCAGTGTCCTCCAGCAATCTACCCCAGTGTCCTCCAGCAATCTGCCCCAGTGTCCTCCAGCATTGCCCCAGTGTCCTCCAGCCATCTGCCCCAGTGTCCTCCAGCCATCTGCCCCAGTGTCCTCCAGCAATCTGCCCCAGTGTCCTCCAGCAATCTGCCCCAGTGTCCTCCAGCAATCTGCCCCAGTGTCCTCCAGCCATCTGCCCCAGTGTCCTCCAGCCATCTGCCCCAGTGTCCTCCAGCCATCTGCCCCAGTGTCCTCCAGCAATCTGCCCCAGTGTCCTCCAGCAATCTGCCCGTGTCCTCCAGCAATCTGCCCCAGTGTCCTCCAGCAATCTGCCCCAGTGTCCTCCAGCCATCTGCCCCAGTGTCCTCCAGCAATCTGCCCCAGTGTCCTCCAGCAATCTGCCCCAGTGTCCTCCAGCAATCTGCCCCAGTGTCCTCCAGCATTGCCCCAGTGTCCTCCAGCCATCTGCCCCAGTGTCCTCCAGCAATCTGCCCCAGTGTCCTCCAGCCATCTGCCCCAGTGTCCTCCAGCAATCTGCCCCAGTGTCCTCCAGCAATCTGCCCCAGTGTCCTCCAGCCATCTGCCCCAGTGTCCTCCAGCCATCTGCCCCAGTGTCCTCCAGCAATCTGCCCCAGTGTCCTCCAGCAATCTGCCCCAGTGTCCTCCAGCAATCTGCCCCAGTGTCCTCCAGCCATCTTCCCCAGTGTCCTCCAGCCATCTGCCCCAGTGTTCTCCAGCAATCTGCCCCAGTGTCCTCCAGCATTGCCCCAGTGTCCTCCAGCATTGCCCCAGTGTCCTCCAGCATTGCTCCAGTGTCCTCCAGCAATCTGCCCCAGTGTCCTCTAGCATTGCCCCAGTGTCCTCCAGCATTGCCCCAGTATCCTCCAGCATTGCTCCAGTGTCCTCCAGCAATCTGCTCCAGTGTCCTCCAGCAATCTGCCCCAGTGTCCTCCAGTAATCTGCCCCAGTGTCCTCAAGCAATCTGCCCCAGTGTCCTCCAGCCATCTGCCCCAGTGTCCTCCAGCCATCTGCCCCAGTGTCCTCCAGCCATCTGCCCCAGTGTCCTCCAGCCATCTGCCCCAGTGTCCTCCAGCATTGCCCCAGTGTCCTCCAGCATTGCCCCAGTGTCCTCCAGCATTGCTCCAGTGTCCTCCAGCAATCTGCCCCAGTGTCCTCCAGCAATCTGCCCCAGTGTCCTCCAGCAATCTGCCCCAGTGTCCTCCAGCAATCTGCCCCAGTGTCCTCCAGCAATCTGCCCCAGTGTCCTCCAGCCATCTGCCCCAGTGTCCTCCAGCCATCTGCCCCAGTGTCCTCCAGCAATCTGCCCCAGTGTCCTCCAGCAATCTGCCCCAGTGTCCTCCAGCAATCTGCCCCAGTGTCCTCCAGCATTGCCCCAGTGTCCTCCAGCCATCTGCCCCAGTGTCCTCCAGCAATCTGCCCCAGTGTCCTCCAGCAATCTGCCCCAGTGTCCTCCAGCAATCTGCCCCAGTGTCCTCCAGCCATCTGCCCAAGTGTCCTCCAGCCATCTGCCCCAGTGTCCTCCAGCCATCTGCCCCAGTGTCCTCCAGCAATCTGCCCCAGTGTCCTCCAGCAATCTGCCCCAGTGTCCTCCAGCAATCTGCCCCAGTGTCCTCCAGCCATCTGCCCCAGTGTCCTCCAGCAATCTGCCCCAGTGTCCTCCAGCATTGCCCCAGTGTCCTCCAGCATTGCCCCAGTGTCCTCCAGCATTGCTCCAGTGTCCTCCAGCAATCTGCCCCAGTGTCATCCAGCATTGCCCCAGTGTCCTCCAGCATTGCCCCAGTTTCCTCCAGCATTGCTCCAGTGTCCTCCAGCAATCTGCCCCAGTGTCCTCCAGCAATCTGCCCCAGTGTCCTCCAGTAATCTGCCCCAGTGTCCTCCAGCAATCTGCCCCAGTGTCCTCCAGCCATCTGCCCCAGTGTCCTCCAGCCATCTGCCCCAGTGTCCTCCAGTCATCTGCCCCAGTGTCCTCCAGCCATCTGCCCCAGTGTCCTCCAGCATTGCCCCAGTGTCCTCCAGCATTGCCCCAGTGTCCTCCAGCATTGCTCCAGTGTCCTCCAGCAATCTGCCCCAGTGTCCTCCAGCAATCTGCCCCAGTGTCCTCCAGTAATCTGCCCCAGTGTCCTCCAGCAATCTGCCCCAGTGTCCTCCAGCAATCTGCCCCAGTGTCCTCCAGCATTGCCCCAGTGTCCTCCAGCAATCTGCCCCAGTGTCCTCCAGCCATCTGCCCCAGTGTCCTCCAGCCATCTGCCCCAGTGTCCTCCAGCCATCTGCCCCAGTGTCCTCCAGCCATCTGCCCCAGTGTCCTCCAGCAATCTGCCCCAGTGTCCTCCAGCAATCTGCCCCAGTGTCCTCCAGCAATCTGCCCCAGTGTCCTCCAGCAATCTGCCCCAGTGTCCTCCAGCCATCTGCCCCAGTGTCCTCCAGCCATCTGCCCCAGTGTCCTCCAGCAATCTGCCCCAGTGTCCTCCAGCAATCTGCCCCAGTGTCCTCCAGCATTGCCCCAGTGTCCTCCAGCCATCTGCCCCAGTGTCCTCCAGCAATCTGCCCCAGTGTCCTCCAGCATTGCCCCAGTGTCCTCCAGCATTGCCCTCAGTGTGTCCACCATTATAAAAAAAAAAACAAACAAAAAGAAAACAAGCAGTCTCCTCACCTGTCCGCGCTCCAGGCGGCGAGCTCCCTGCAGCAGAGCACACTCGCCGGCGACTGACAATGACGTCAGACGCCGGTGACGTGTGCGCCTGCGGCCGACATCAGCCGCCAGCCTCCAATTGGCTGGCGGCTGTTGTTAACTATTGACGTGCGGGAGCGTGCCCGCACGTCAATAGGAAACCGCAGCAGCGCCGGAAGGGGCCCGGTGAGCAGATGAGAAGGGGCCCGATGCGGGCCCCCTCTCTCTGCCCACCGGGTACGGCGGGGGGGCACATAAATGCCGGCGGCGGCCGCCGGCATTCACAGATGATTATCAGAGGGTCAATCTGTGGCTGTGCGGTAGCCCAGGGCCCCCCCAGACCACTGGGCCCTGGGCTACCGCCCATATTGACCCTCTGATAATCCGCCCCTGGTCATGGATATTGCCCTCCGGACTAAAAATAGCTGCCTGTCCACCTCTTCCCACTTGCCCTGTGGCGGTGGCAAGTGGGGTTCATACTTGTGGGTTTGATGTCACCTTTGTATTGTCTGGTGACATCAAGCAGACGGATTAGTAAGGAAGAGGCATCTATAAGACACCTTTCCATTACTATTCCTATAATATTGCAAATAAACAATATCCTTCACCTGTCCTTTGTTCTGTCCCATGCATCTCTGCAACAGAGCAGTTCCGGCCACCGCTGACACCGGAAACAGCTGATTGTGGGAGTGCCATGTGTCGTACTCATACTCCCACCAATCAGAAAGTGATTCCCTATTCTAAGGATAGGCCATCAATGTTAAAGACAATTCCTTTTATATAGTGTCATTATAAACGCACCAGTTGCTCACCTTTCCCATGTCAGTGTTGGCTCACTGCCGCTTCACCAGTATCAGTGTTTTGGCTGCAGTGGTGACGCCATATCGACAGCTCATATTACCATTGCAGACATTCACTGAGCTCATTGGCTCGCTGAGCTGAATGCAGTGAAGCGCACTGTTGACGTGACGTACCAACCAATAGGAAAAAAGTATTATGAACACGGCATCATTTATAAATTTTGTTTTACATACTGTCCATAATACAATTTATTACAAATCGAATACAACAAGGTAAACTTTCATTTCAATTTATATTCCATAAAAGTACCTGAGTCTCAAGAAGTAGTACTCTCATTTCAATATTCTGTTGTGAGAACACTAGATAGCAATATTTTTTTTGTTGTTACTCATTACTAGTGTTGAGCGATACTTTCCGATATTGGGAAATATCGAGATCGGATTGGATCGGCCGATATCCAAAAAATATCGGATATTGCCGATACCGATACCCGATACCAATGCAAGTCAATGGGACACAAGTATCGGAATGAAAATAAGCCCTTTCTGTCCTTGTACATCCTGTTTTGGAGGGGGGAAGAGTGTGAGCGGTGCGTGGGCAGAGACTGCGTGTCTGTGTGGGACCGTGGGGGGTCTGCGCGGGACCATGGGTGGTCTGTGTGGGCCTCTCGGGGGTCTGTGCGGGCTGCCAGGGGTCTGTATGGGCCTCTCGGGGGTCTGTGCAGCCTGCCAGGGGTCTGTACGGGCCTCTCGAGGGTCTGTGCGGCCTGCTGGGGGTCTGTGTGGCCTGCTGGGGGTCTGTACGGCCTGCTGGGGGTCTGTACGGGCCTCTCTGGGGTCTGTGAGGCTTGCCGGGGGTCTGTGCGGCCTGCCGGGGGTCTGTACGGGCCTCTCGGGGGTCTGTGCGGCCTGCCGGGGGTCTGTGCAGCCTGCCAGGGGTCTTTGTGCTTGTGTGCAGGCATCGTCCGATGGGACTACAAGTCCCATCGGGCTATGCCCACTACAATCGCAGTGATTGACACATTAGCCAATGATGGGACAGTAGTAGTTCCATCATCCGGCTAATGTGTTGAATATTAAAAAAAAAAAACACAAACATACATACTACATGCATACTACATACACACTACATACATACAACATGCATACTACATACAAACATACAACATACTACATACATACATACAACATACTATATACATACTACATACATACAACATACCACATACATACAACATACATACAACATACTATATACTACATACATACATACTACATACATACAACATACATATAACATACTACATACATACATACAACATACATACAACATACCACATACAACATACATACTACATACAAACAACATACATACATACTACATACATACTACATACATACCTCATGCATACTACATACATACATACATGCTACATGCATACATACTACATGCATACTACATACATACTACATACAATACATTCATGCATTACATACAATACATACATACAGACATACAGTACATATAATGTAGAGTACATACTCACCATCACTTGTCACTTTATTCCCCGAAGCCAGTGTCATCTGTAAAAAAGATTAAAATAACAAACAAACAATATACTCCCTGATCCGCAGAAATCCACGAGTGTCCCACGACGATCTCCCGTGGAGAACGGCAGCATCAGCTGATGCAACCGCTCTCTAGGGGCTGCAGGAATACAATGACGGGAGGAAGGTATCCTTCCGCACTGTATTCCTCCGCCGCTGTAAAAAAATAGTCCCTAGTCTCACTTTTGGCATTGCTGTGTGAGAAATTTACCACACAGCAATTGCCATAAAGTGAGACTCTGAGAGGTTACTAAAGTTCAGTGATGCACTGCAGGAGCCATTGTCTCCTGTCAGTGTGTCACTGAAGGTCCTATAGAGCAGTGACATCACCCGATGTCACTGTTCTATAGGGGAGATCGTCGTGGGACACTCGTTATTAATTGGACTACGGCGGACAAGTAGTATACGGTTTATTATTTTACGTTTTTTGCAAGCGCTGAAGTATGGTAAGTATGGTTAAATGGAGAATATTAAAATACATTTTTCCTAATGTGTGTGTGTTTTATTAACCATTTTCTAGTATTGGATTAGTAAATACTAGTTTCTTTGTAGCGCTTGATGATTTTTGCAACTGCACTTGGGGACACTTTCAAAGTTTTCCCAATTTTTCGGACTAATTGACCTTCATTTCTTAAAGTAATGATGGCCACTCGTTTTTCTTTACTTAGCTGCTTTTTTCTTGCCATAATACAAATTCTAACAGTCTATTCAGTAGGACTATCAGCTGTGTATCCACCAGACTTCTGCTCAACACAACTGATGGTCCCAACCCCATTTATAAGGCAAGAAATACCACTTATTAAACCTGACAGGGCACACCTGTAAAGTGAAAACCATTTCCAGTGACTACCTCTTGAAGCTCATCAAGAGAATGCCAAGAGTATGCAAAGCAGTCATCAAAGCAAAAGGTGGCTACTTTGACGAACCTAGAATATAAGACATATTTTCAGTTGTTTCACACTTTTTCTTAAGTATATAATTCCACGTGTTAATTCATAGTTTTGACACCTTCAGTGTGAATTTACAATTTTCATAGTCATCAAAATACAGAAAAATCTTTAAATGAGAAGGTGTGTCCAAACTTTTGGTCTGTACTGTATGCAGTATGTATGCAGTATGTATGTAGTATGTATGTTGTATGTATGTAGTATGTTGAATGTATGTATGCAGTATGTATGTAGTATGTATGATGTATGTTGTATGTACTGTATGTAGTATGCATGTATGTAGTATGTTGTATGTAGTATGTATGTAGTATGTATGTAGTATGTTGTATGTATGTAGTATGTTGTGTGTATGTAGTATGTATGTAGTATGTTGTATGTATGTTGTATGTATGTAATATGTATGTATGTAGTATGTATGTTGTATGTATATTGTATGTATGTGGTATGTTGTATGTAGTATGTATATAGTATGTTGTATGTAGTATGTATGTTTGTAATGTTTTTTTTACATTCAACATATTAGCCGGATGATGGGACTACTACTGTCCCATCATTGGCTAATGTGTTAATCACTGTCACTGTAGCAGGCATAGCCCGATGGGACTTGTAGTCCCATTGGACGATGCCTGCACACACACACAACCCCCGGCAGGCCCGTACAGACCCCCGGCAGCCCGTACAGACCCCCGGCAGGCCCGCACAGACCCCCGGCAGGCCCGCACAGACCCCTGGCAGGCCCGCACAGACCCCCCACGGTCACGCACAGACCCCGTCCGCACACAGAGACATGCAGTCTCCGCCCACGCACCGCCCACACTCCATTATAGTGCAGCATTGCACTATAGGAATTTCCAATTCCGGTATCCGATATCTTGAAAGTATCAGAACTCAGTATCGGAAATCCGATACAGCGAATATCGGCCGATACCCGATATTTGCAGTATCGGAATGCTCAACACTACTCCTTACCTCTTGCTTTCAAGAGCTGTTAGTACTATAACAACAGGGGTTAAAACCATAAAACTTCATATAATTCTTAAAAATTCACATATTTCTCCCAAAGCCTCCATTAACGTGCATTCTCAACTTGGATAGTATACGTTTATTTTAATGGAAGAGGGAAATCAGCTGCTGCAAGATAACTCTGATAGTGTGCATACACCTTTGCACATAGGATCGGGAATCTTAATATGACCTATTCCTCACCCAGTAATGGAGAAATGGACCAGCCATGTAGTGGTATTGCTGGACTCATCTTTGAAAGAAGTAGATGCGCATATAAATAGCTTGTGGTTGACATCCTGCTGGCAGATTCCTTTTAAAGTGCTTAGCATGAGAAGCATTATGATCATCTTTCCTTAAAACAAGGCTGGCAGTCTACAAGGAAACGCAGACTGGGAGCTATTGCACAAGAGCGTACACCGATGCAAGTGGGCCACGGTGAAGGAAGAATATATGGGCCCCTTGCAGTCTGTTACACCCAGTCCGTTTCCTGTACCTCCTAGGGGTCCCCGTCGGGACTTCTGTTCTGTGCCGGTTCCACGCTATCTGAATGCTGCTCCTGCCCCTCCTTCCTCTCCTGCTTCCTGGCGTGTCTTAAAGAGACAGTGTGCATTTTCCAAAAGTTGCCTCTAACCAATAGCGTGTGGCTGGTTACTATTTCTAGCTCCTCCACCTTAGGGAGGACGCCGGAGAAACAAGTATCCACTGTTGCTAACTTCCGGTTCCTATTAACATGCGTTTCTATTTCTGAAGTATCTGCCAAGTACTCCGCTTACACTGTCTGTCTGCACAGAGCCTCTGCAACCTGTTACCCGGTTTATCTGGACTGCATCTGCACTGTCTACACTGGACCTGTCTAGTCCTGCCAGCCTGCCAGCCTCTCTTCCGGACTTCGCAAGTACTCCCGGTACCAGCTACTATTCAAGCACTCGGTATCTTCCGGTCAGCTCTGCAGCATCCACTAACTCTGCTGGTCCGTCTGTTCCACTGGGACAGCCGCCACGAGTACGGGGTCTAACTGGAGGTAGCACCCGTGTCCTCCAGACATTCCACTCTGTCCCTGTTCGAGGGGACTTACTACGGATGTTTGGGGCTTTCGCAGTAATGCCCCCTTCGGAGCCCCCCGAACCGTGGTCTAGTGGTTCCACATCTAACCTCAATAAATACGAATGTGAACTTCTACATCTGTGCCTCCGTTTCCATTCGTTACACAGTCCAAGCTCATCATAATGCACAATTCAATCTCCTTTGGAAGTGCAAGTTTGCGCCCTTACCTCTTGGACCCATGTGCACCTACAGAGGTTGCAACAATGGTATGTCCACCTATTCTGTCCCCTGTAATCTGTACGGAGCATGCAATGTCTCATCAACAATAGACCAGGCCATTGGAACAGTTCAATTTGGCTTTATTTACAGTCACCCAAAACTGAGGTTAACAGGACCACTTTTCCATAAATATGTGCAGTCTTTGGTCTTGCTACTATCCCTGGTGTACCTGAGCTAGCATCACTACCATGCAACAACCAGACATGTGAATTGCTTTCAATAAGTTTCAGATTCTAGTCGCTTTCCGAACTTCCATCATGACGCTCACTATCATACCAGTACTGCAGGAATTCACACCATTATCCTCTCTCTGGTTCAGCACTTTAGGACCTTGCCCTCATAGTGTCCACCTACACAATCGGTCAGGCTCGTCTTGGACTATAACCTACACCTCATGCCCTCGACCCTGTATGGTCCTCTCCTCGGCTACAAGCTTTCCTACCTGGCTATGGCACAATGAGTACTTCAGATGTAACTATCTACTTTTCTTATGCAGTTGGCTGGTGGTCACCTGGCTTTGGCTACTTCTGTGAGCATGCACTTGCATTCTCTCTTTCAATAGCTCTGCTCACCCTTCCTTTGGCTTTTCTATCCTCCCCTGGGTCCTATCTCCTCTTAGGGGGACACCCTTTATCAGGGCTGTCTTTTCATTCTCTTTTTCATGGGTGGCCGGTTTCCTACAAGATAGTCACACAGGGGAAATATCCCCTCTTTTCAACACTAAGTTCAAGATACCAAAGAGTGACAGCTTCAGTAACTCTGCTTCATGTTCTCTACATGCTCTGACTGACAAAATTTAGGACGGAACCAAGCCCACAAATAACCTCTGTCAAACTTTAACCCCTAGGCTGCTGCTGCAATAGCATGACTCCTGCACACACCACACACAGGATACATTGCTGAAACATAAACAGGTAACTGAAACATAAACAAGTGCAGTGAACATAAGTCCATGTAAGCTCTGGAAACACACAACTTTCACAATCCATCATCTTTACTGGCAGAGCTGTGGTCTTGTAATAAATAACAAGACTTAGATAAATATTTTACAGGGGTGTAGATCCAGCCCCATCAAAACAATACAAATAGCAAAAACACATTTCTTACACAAGGGAAAAGAGAAAACTCTCCTACTCCCTTACAAGTTGGCAGAAATGCACAATCTTACCTTCCATTTCCTCCATGTTTTGTTGCTTGCACGGAACTTCCTTCATATATTTAGAAATCCTGCAGGGAATACTTGCTTATACCGTGAGGGCAGTAAGACATGACCAGATGAACTTAGCTTTTTATGCAAGTGAAGTGTATCATCTATTATTAAAGGTTCCTTTAAAAGTAAACAGAGGCTTGTACAGGAATTTAACAAGGGAAAGAAAAAGTGATAGTATTTCCTTTAAGGAATAGAGGCAGGAAACAAATAGAAACTTGAAAAAGAAATGAAAAGCTGAATGCCAGAATAGAGTGAATAATTTATAACAAATGTAGAAAAAGATAGCAGACAATTGTTAGAGGTTACTGGCAGAAAATAAGTAGAAAAATATATATTTTCTCATTAGTGTCATAATACATCTAATATACATAACATGTGGGGAACATAGTTGTGTGAGATTGAGCAATATCACATCCATGATTAAAGGGTATGGTTAGCACCAGAATAAAGTGCTACCCAATCCCTACTGTTATATGCTGCATGGACAGGACTCTCATATATTTTGCTTTTATAATAGGTTACAGTTGACCCTGTTAAGGTATAGATACCACCTGAATAGCTAGTCACTGATTTTTGCTAGACAAGCACTGTGTCTGGTGAGTTTCATGATGGTTAATACTGAAATGTCTATACAGTTACTGGCTAATATGTATATAACAATGTTTCAGCCCCTTAACGACCACCGATACGCCTTTTAACGGCGACAGTTAAGGGTACTTAAACCACAGCGCCGTTAATTAACGGCACTGTGGAAAAAGTGTATAGCGTCCCCCAGAGTAGGATTTTCTCTGGGGTCTCAGTTGCTGGGGGTAGCCGAGACCCCAGAGAACATGATTCGGGCCAGTTTTTACCGACCCCCAGTTGCGATCGCTGGTGATTAGCCGTTTACCGGCGGTTGCAAAAAAAAAAAGCGATTTGCCATTTAATTTCTCAGTCCTCCGATGTGATCGCACATCAGAGGACAGAGAAATGAGGTCCCCAATCGACCTTCCATACTCACCTGTCTCCTCCGCTGCTCCTCGTGGTTCCCCATGGGCGCCGCCATCTTCTTCTGGCAAAAAATGGCAGGGCATGCACAGTGCGTCTGCCGAACGGCACCCGGCAGATCTTTGGGGTCTCGACTGCAGGGGGTTTTGTGATCGTCAGCAATTAACCGTTTACCAGCGACCGCTAAAAAAAAAAAAATGCGGTGTGTCATTGTCTGTGCTCTGATGTGATCGCACATCAGAGGTCAGAGAAATAGGGGGATTGGGGACCCTGTTATACTTACCGGTGTCCCTGGGTCCTCCTGCTTCCTCTCCTGGCCTCCGGCTTCTTGCTTCAGTAAGAAAATGGCGGGCGCATGCGCAGTGAGCCCGCCGTGATCTGTCAGCTGACAGAGGAAGATTCTTCCTCTTGTTTTATTTTGGTCACTGTGAGATCCTATCACAGTGATTAAAATTTAAAAAAAGTAAATACTCCCCCCCCTTTATCACCTCCTTAGTTAGGAAAAAATAATAAAGTAAAAAAAAGTATGTATTTCTATTTTCCAGTTAGGGTTAGGGCTAGGGTTAGGGCTAGAGCTAGGGTTAGGGTTGGGGCTAAAGTTTGGGTTAGGGTTGGGGCTAAAGTTAGGGTTAGGGCTAGGGTTGGGGCTAAAGATAGGATTAGGGTTGGGACTAAGGTTTGGATTAGGGTTGGCATTAGGGTTAGGGTTGGCATTAGGGTTAGGTTTGGGATTAGGGTTAATGTTAAGGTTGGGATTAGGGTTCGGAGTGTATTGGGATTAGGGTTAGATTTGAGGTTAGGGTTGAGATTAGGATTAGGGGTGTGTTGGTCTTAGAGTTTTGATTAAGGTTATGGTTAGGGTTGGGATTAGGGTTAGGGGTGTTTTGGGGTTAGGGTTGTGATTAGGATTATGGATCAGGTTGGGATTAGGGTTAGGGGTGTGCTGGGGTTAGGGTTGAAGTTAGAATTGGGGGGTTTCAAATGTTTAGTTACATCAGGGAGTCTCCAAACGAGACAGACAATTTTGAGCTCAAAAAGTCAAATGGTGCTCCCTCCCTTCAGAGCTCTGCCATGCGCCCAAACAGTGGTTTACTCCCACATATAGGGCATCAGCGTACTAAGTACTAGTTGGTCAACAACTTTTGAGGTCCAGTTTCTCCTGTTACCCTTGCAGAAAAAAAATGGGGGGCTAAAAAATCATTTTGGTGGAAAAAAAATGATTTTTTATTTTCACGGCTCTGCGTCTAACGTCTGTGAAGCACTTGGGCGTTCAAAATGCTCACCATATGTCTAGATAAGTTCCTTGGGGGGTCTAGTTTCCAAAATGGAGTCACCAGTGGCGGTTTCTACTGTTTAGGTACATCAGGAGCTCTGCAAATGCAACATGACGCCCGCAGACCATTCCATCAAAGTCTGCATTTTAAACGTCACTACTTCCCTTCCGAGCCCCGATGTGTGCCCAAACAGTGGTTTACCCCCACATATTGGGCATCAGCGTACTCAGGACAAACTGTATAAGAAGATCCCAAAGAGCATTATCAGTGGTGGAGACCAATTATGTCTAAACTGAACGTGTGTGTATGTGAAACCACACACTGCTATATTCCTGTCCAGTATACCACCACCTATGCCTGGACACATGGACAACTGCAATATAAACTAAACACATCAGAAAAAGAGCACCAGGCAGTCATGAAGTCCAAATAACAATAATTTTATTAGATCACAACATAATAAAAACCAGACAAAAGATACATGACAGGGCTAAAAAGATGACACTAAAGGGTCACCTGCAGCATGCAGAGCCCAAGGCAGGGTGTCAACCTAGCAAGAAAAAGATGCTAACATGCAGGGAACAGCACTTAGTAATAGTCCATATAATAAAGTGGCCACATGTAAATAGAGGATAACTTGGCCATAATCCATGAACGCTATATAGTGACAAGAAATCCCTAGGCTCCAATGAGCCATGCACGTTACCTGATGCAGTTGGTCAGTATAGTAGGGACACCCGACCACCCCAACGCGCGTTTCGGTATGGTACCTTCCTCAGGGGGCTCTGCGTCTAACGTCTGTGAAGCACTTGGGCATTCAAAATGCTCACCACACATCTAGATAAGTTCCTTGGGGGGTCTAGTTTCCAAAATGGGGTCACTTGTGGGGGGTTTCTACTGTTTAGGTACATCAGGAGCTCTGCAAATGCAACATGACGCCCGCAGACCATTCCATCAAAGTCTGCATTTTAAAACGTCACTACTTCCTGTCCGAGCCCCGATGTGTGCCCAAACAGTGGTCCCCCCCACACATGGGGTGTCAGCATACTCAGGACAAATTGGACAACAACTTTTGGGGTCAAATTTCTCCTGTTACCCTTGGGAAAATAAAAAATTGCGAGCTAAAAAATCTTTTTTGAGGAAAAAAAAAAGGATTTTTTATTTTCACGGCTCTGTTAAAAATTTTCTGTGAAGCACTTGGGGGTTCAAGGTGCTCACCACACATCTAGATAAGTTCCTTACTGGGTCTAGTTTCCAAAATGGGGTCACTTGTGGGGGGTTTCCACTGTTTAGGCACATTAGGGGCTCTCCAAGCACGACATGGTGTCCGATCTCAATTCCAGCCAATTCTGCATTGAAAAAGTCAAACGGTGCTCCTTCTCTTCCAAGCTCTGTCGTGCGCCAAAACAGTGGTTTACCCCCACATATGGGGTATCGGCGTATTCAGGAGAAATTGTACAATAAATTTTGTGGTTCATTTTCTCTTTTTATACTTGGGAAAATAAAAAAAATGGTTCTGAAATTGGTTGCAAAAAAAGTTAAATGTTAATTTTTTCCTTCCACATTGTTTGTTCCTGTGAAGCACGTAAAGGGTTAATAAACTTCTTGAATATGGTTTTGAGCACCTTGAGGGGTGTAGTTTTTAGAATGGTGTCAAGTTTGGGTATTTTCTGTCATGTAGACCCCTCAAAATGACTTTAAATGTGAGATGGTCCCTAAAAAAGATGGTTTTGTAAATTTTGTTGTAAAAATGAGAAATCGATGGTCAACATTTAACATTTATAACTTCGTAACAAAAAAAAATCTGTTTCCAAAATCATGCTGATGTAAAGTAGACATGTAGGAAATGTTATTTATTAACTATTTTGTGTGACATATCTTTCTGATTTAAGGGCATAAAAAATCAAAGTTTGAAAATTGCAAAATTTAAAAAATTTTCGCCATATTTCCTTTTTTTCATAAATAATCGCAAGTAATATTGAAGAAATGTCACCACTAACACGAAGTACAATATGTCACGAAAAAACTTTCTCAGAATCAGCAGGATCCGTTAAAGCGCTCCAGAGTTATAACCTCAGAAAATGACAGTGGTCAGAATTGTAAAAATTGGCTCTGTCACTAAGGGTTTAGAGAGGGGCTGCTCATTATGACTAAATCTTACAAGGACACAGCACAGTCCTTAACCCCTTTCTGCCATTAGACGTACTATTGCGTCCATGTGGGGTGGGCTTTACTTCCCAAGGACGCAATAGTACGTCATATGCGATCGGCAGCGCTCACGGGGGGAGCGCCGCCGATCGCGGCCGGGTGTCAGCTGTTTATCGCAGCTGACATCCGGCACTATGTGCCAGGAGCGGTCACGGACCGCCCCCGGAACATTAACCCCCGGCACACCGCGATCAAAGATGATCGCGATGTGCCGGCGGTACAGGGAAGCACCGCGCAGGGAGGGGGCTCCCTGCGGGCTTCCCTGAGCCCCCCGCAGCAACGCGATGTGATCGCGTTGCTGCGAGGGTCTCACCTCCCTCCCTGCTCCCTCCAGCCCCGGATCCAAGATGGCCGCGGATCCGGGTCCTGCAGGGAGGGAGGTGGCTTCACAGAGCCTGCTCAGAGCAGGCACCGTGAAGGCTGCAGCGCTGCATGTCAGATCAGTGATCTGACAGAGTGCTGTGCAAACTGTCAGATCACTGATCTGTGATGTCCCCCCCTGGGACAAAGTAAAAAAGTAAAAAAAAAATTTCAAATGTGTAAAAAAAATAAAAAAAAATATTCCAAAATAATGAAAAAAAAAAAAAAATATTATTCCCATAAATACATTTCTTTATCTAAATAAAAAAAAAAAAACAATAAAAGTACACATATTAAGTATCGCCGCGTCCGTAACGGCCCGACCTATAAAACTGACCCACTAGTTAACCCCTTCAGTAAACACCGTAAGAAAAAAAAAAAAAAAAACGAGGCAAAAAACAACGCTTTATTATCATACCGCCGAACAAAAAGTGGAATAACACGCGATCAAAAAGACAGATATAACTAACCATGGTACCGCTGAAAACGTCATCTTGTCCCGCAAAAAACGAGCCGCCATACAGCATCATCAGCAAAAAAATAAAAAAGTTATAGTCCTGAGAATAAAGTGATGCAAAAATAATTATTTTTTCTATAAAATAGTTTTTATCGTATAAAAGCGCCAAAACATAAAAAAATGATATAAATGAGGTATCGCTGTAATCGTACTGACCCGAAGAATAAAACTGCTTCATCAATTTTACCAAACGCGGAACGGTATAAACGCCTCCCCCAAAAGAAATTCATGAATAGCTGGTTTTTGGTCATTCTGCCTCACAAAAATCGGAATAAAAAGTGATCAAAAAATGTCACGTGCCCGAAAATGTTACTAATAAAAACATCAACTCGTCCCGCAAAAAACAAGACCTCACATGACTCTGTGGACCAAAATATAGAAAAATTATAGCTCTCAAAATGTGGTAACGCAAAAAATATTTTTTGCAATAAAAAGCGTCTTTCAGTGTGTGACGGCTGCCAATCATAAAAATCCGCTAAAAAACCCGCTATAAAAGTAAATCAAACCCCCCCTTCATCACCCCCTTAGTTAGGGAAAAATTTAAAAAATGTATTTATTTCCATTTTCCCATTAGGGTTAGAGTTAGGGCTAGGGTTAGGGCTAGGGTTAGGGCTAGGGTTAGGGCTAGGGTTAGGGCTAGGGTTAGGTTTAGGGTTAGGGCTAGGGTTAGGGCTAGGGTTAGGGTTAGGGCTAGGGTTAGGGTTAGGATTAGGGTTAGGGCTAGGGTTAGGGCTAGGGCTACAGTTTGGGTTGGGGCTAAAGTTACAGTTAGGGTTTAGATTACATTTACGGTTGGGAATAGGGTTGGGATTAGGGTTAGGGGTGTGTCAGGGTTAGAGGTGTGGTTAGGGTTACTGTTGGGATTAGGGTTTCAGTTATAATTGGGGGGTTTCCACTGTTTAGGCACATCAGGGGCTCTCCAAACGCGACATGGCGTCCGATCTCAATTCCAGCCAATTCTGCGTTGAAAAAGTAAAACAGTGCTTCTTCCCTTCCGAGCTCTCCCGTGTGCCCAAACAGGGGTTTACCCCAACATATGGGGTATCAGCGTACTCAGGACAAATAGCACAACAACTTTTGGGGTCCAATTTCTCCTGTTACCCTTGGGAAAATACAAAACTCGGGGCTAAAACATATTTTTTGTGGGAAAAAAAAGATTTTTTATTTTCACGGCTCTGCGTTATAAACTGTAGTGAAACACTTGGGGGTTCAAAGTTCTCACAACACATCTAGATTAGTTCCCTGGGGGGTCTAGTTTCCAATATGGGGTCACTTGTGGGGGGTTTCTACTGTTTAGGTACATTAGGGGTTCTGCAAACGCAATGTGACGTCTGCAGACCATTCCATCTAAGTCTGCATTCCAAATGGCGCTCCTTCCCTTCCGAGCTCTGCCATGCGCTCAAACGGTGGTTTCCCCCAACATACGGGGTATCAGCGTACTCAGGACAAATTGGACAACAACTTTTGGGGTCGAATTTCTCCTCTTACCCTCGGGAAAATACAAAACTGGGGGCTAAAAAATAATTTTGGGGGGAAAGATTTTTGTTTTATTTTTACGGCTCTCCATTATAAACTTCTGTGAAGCCCTTGGTGGGTCAAAGCGCTCAGCACACATCTAGATAAGTTCCTAAGGGGGTCTACTTTCCAAAATGGTGTCACTTGTGGGGGGTTTCTACTGTTTAGGTACATTAGGGGCTCTGCAAACGCAATGTGACACCTGCAGACCATTCCATCTAAGTCTGCATTCAAATGGCACTCCTTCCCTTCTGAGCCCTCCCATGTGCCCAAACAGTGGTTCCCCCCACATATGGTGTATCATCGCACTCAGGACAAATTGGGCAACAAATTTTGGGGTCCAATTTCTCCTGTTACCCTCAGGAAAATACAAAACTGGGGGCTAAAAAAATAATTTTTGTGGGAAAAAAATTTTGTTTTATTTTTACGGCTCTGCATTATAAACTTCTGTGAAGCACTTGGTGGGTCAAAGTGCTCACCACACCTCTAGATAAGTTCCTTAGGGGGTCTACTTTCCAAAATGGTGTCATTTGTGGGGGGTTTCAATGTTTAGGCACATCAGTGGCTCTTCAAACGCAACATGGCGTCCCATCTCAATTCCTGTCAATTTTGCTTTGAAAAGTCAAACGGCGCTCCTTCCCTTCCGAGCTCTCCCATCCACCCAAACAGTGGTTACCCCCACATATGGGGTATCAGCGTACTCAGGACAAATTGTACAACAACTTTTGGGGTCCAATTTCTTCTCTTACCCTTGGGAAAATAAAAAATTGGGGGCAAAAAGATAATTTTTGTGAAAAAATATGATTTTTTATTTTTACGGTTCTACATTATAAACTTCTGTGAAGCACTTGGTGGGTCAAAGTGCTCACCACACCTCTAGATAAGTTCCTTAGGGGGTCTACTTTCCAAAATGGTGTCACTTGTGGGGGGTTTCAATGTTTAGCCACATCAGGGGCTCTCCAAACGAAACATGGCGTCCCATCTCAATTCCAGTCAATTTTGCATTGAAAAGTCAAATGGCGCTCCTTCGCTTCCGAGCTCTGCCATGCGCCCAAACAGTGGTTTACCCCCACATGTGGGGTATTGGCATACTCAGGACAAATTGTACAACAATGTTTGGGGTCCATTTTCTCCTGTTACCCTTGGTAAAATAAAACAAATTGGAGCTGAATTAAATTTTTTGTGAAAAAAAGTTAAATGTTCATTTTTATTTAAACATTCAAAAAATTCCTGTGAAGCACCAGAAGGGTTAATAAACTTCTTGAATATGGTTTTGAGCACCTTGAGGGGTGTAGTTTTTAGAATGGTGTCACACTTGGGTATTTTCTATCATATAGACCCCTCAAAATGACTTCAAATGAGATGTGGTCCCTAAAATAAAATGGTGTTGTAGAAATGAGAAATTGCTGGTCAACTTTTAACCCTTATAACTCCCTAACAAAAAAAAATTTTGTTTCCAAAATTGTGCTGATGTAAAGTAGACATGTGGGAAATGTTATTTATTAAGTATTTTGTGTGACATATCTCTGTGATTTAATTGCATAAAAATTCAAAGTTGGAAAATTGCGAAATTTTCATAATTTTCGCCAAATTTCCGTTTTTTTCACAAATAAACGCAGGTACTATCAAATAATTTTTACCATTGTCATGAAGTACAATATGTCACGAAAAAACAATGTCAGAATCACCAGGATCCATTGAAGCGTTCCAGAGTTATAACCTCATAAAGGGACAGTGGTCAGAATTGTAAAAATTGGCCCGGTCATTAACGTGCAAACCACCCTTGGGGGTAAAGGGGTTAAACCTGTCACCCCCCCCCCCCCAGGGAGTTTTTAAGTAAAAGAGCCTCCTTCAGCAGCACCAAGGCTGCCTTCTGTGAACGTGCCACTTATGTTTATTATCCCTAGGAACGCTGAAATAATCACTTATATAAATTTCCGCCATACCTCTATTGAGCCAGGGAGGTTTGATTTCTCCCTGACTCAAACGCCTCGCAGCCGTCCATCATCCCACTGGGCACCGCCTCCTCTCTGTCTTGTGCCATCACTCTGCAATTATTTCTCGGGCATGCGCCGAGCACGCTGCCCTGATACTTACATCAAGTGATGTAAGTAGATTGCGCCTGAGCACAGCGGAGGCCCCAGATCCCGCCCCGCAGTGTGTTATGATGTATTCACACTGCGGGGCTCGGAATCTGGCGCCTGCGCAGTGGAGCGGGTCACCGTGCTGCATTGAAGATAGTGCAGAAATCTCGTGAGATTTGTGAAGTCTTGCGAGACTTCGGCACTATCTTCAATGGAGCACGGTTTCCTATGGGGTGGACTCTGGGAAAATGGCTGCCGGGGGCGGCACATGAGCAGATGGAGATCTCTTCACCAAGATCTCGGGAGATGAGATCTCATCTCACAAGATCTTGGTGCCGAGATCTCCATGTGCTCATGCGCCGCCCCCGGCAGCTATCTTCCCAGGAAACCATGCCATGCAACTGGGGCGGCACAGTGGCTCAGTGGTTAGCTCTGCAGCCTTGCAGCGCTGGGGCCTTGGGTTCACATTCCACCAAGGACAACATCTGCAAGGATTTTGTATGTTCTCCCCGAACTTGCATGGGTTTTCTCCGGGTACTCCGGTTTCCTCCTACGTTCCAAAGATAGGGAATTTAGATTGTGAGCCCCATTGGGGACAGTGCCACTAATGTCTGTAACGTGCTGTGGAATTAATAGCGCTATAAAAATAAATAAATAAATAAACTGCAGGGGTTCTGGCCTTTCACAAAATGTCGGCAGAGCCCACGCAGCACCGAACACCCGCAGCCGCACATCCGACCACCCGCAGCACCGAACACCAGCAGTGGCGCGCTGCACATCCGAACACCCCTTCATTGTGGCCTGCAGCAACGCCCCACTGTTGCCTCCTCCAGCAGCGACCCTGGGACTCTGCTTCACTGCAGCCCCCCCCCCCCCCCCCCCCCCGGTAAGCAATAAGCAATAAGACGCATGGATTATAAGAAGCACTACCATTTTATTAAAAAAAGTTTTTTTCCTATTTTTCTCCTCAAAAGCTCCTCGGAGCGTTTTATAATCCGCAAAATACAGTAAACTACTGATTCCTATTGTAGCGACACTACAATTACAGAACTATATATGCAGCACATATACACAGATACACACTATACATGTACACACATCATATATACTTTATAAATATAGAAACACACTATATAAAGTATATACACACAGAAACATTCAGTTTATATACAGTATATACAGTATGCTCACATACTTATACAGTTTATATATTTACACAATATACTGCACACATGCAGTATACAAATATAATATACATACACATACTATATACTGTATGCACGTGTGTGTGTATATCTATAATATAACGCTGGGAGCGTCACTCTGTCCGAAGCCTTTATAGACTGCGCAGGCGCAAGCGCCGGCGCAGTCTGGCCCCCACAGAGTGACGCTCCCAGGAGATCGCGGTATGCGTAAGCACTGAACGCATACCGCGATCTCCACCGGAGAGTCAGGGACCGCCAGGAGGGAAAGTATAGTCACCTTTCCCCGTTCCAGCGCTGCGTGCGGCTCCGTCTCCCGGCTCCTCTGCTGTGACAGTTCAGAGGGCACGATGACGCGCTTAATGCGCGCCGGCGCCGCCCTCTGACTTACCAGTCACAGGCAGAGGAGCCGGAGTGTGTCTTCAAGAAAATGGCGCCGGAAAGCGCGGACTGCGCAGGCACCGATTCCTGCTGCCGGAATTGGTGCCTGCGCAGTCCGCGCTTTCCGGCGCCATTTTCTTGAAGACACACTCCGGCTCCACTGCAGGTGTGTCTTCAAGAAAATGGCGCCGGAAAGCGCGGACTGCGCAGGCGCCGATTCCTGCTGCCGCAATCGGCGCCTGCGCAGTCCGCGCTTTCCGGGGCCATTTTCTTGAAGACACACCTGCAGTGGAGCCGGACGATAGGTGAGTATGTTATTTTTTTTATTTTTTATATGGCAGCAGCATACGGGGGCATACACACTGGAGCGTCTTATGGGGGGCATATAATACAATGGTGGCGCAGGATGGGAGCAGCACGTGACAGAACCGGGGCAGGATGGCAGCAGCACATGACAGAACGGGCGCAGGATGGCAGAAGCACATGAGAGAACGGGCGCAGGATGGCAGCAGCACATGACAGAACGGGCGCAGGATGGCAGCAGCACATGACAGAACGGGCGCAGGATGGCAGCAGCACATGACAGAACGGGCGCAGGATGGGAGCAGCACATGACAGAACGGGCGCAGGATGGCAGCAGCACATGACAGAACGGGCGCAGGATGGCAGCAGCATATGACAGAACGGGCGCAGGATGGCAGCAGCACATGACAGAACGGGCGCAGGATGGCAGCAGCACATGACAGAACGGGCGCAGGATGGCAGCAGCACATGACAGAACGGGCGCAGGATGGCAGCAGCACATGACAGAACGGGTGCAGGATGGGAGCAGCACATGACAGAACGGGAGCAGGATGGCAGCAGCACATGACAGAACGGGAGCAGGATGGCAGCAGCACATGACAGAACGGGCGCGCAGGATGGGAGCAGCACATGACAGAACGGGGGCGCAGGATGGCAGCAGCACATGACAGAACGGGAGCAGGATGGCAGCAGCACATGACAGAACGGGCGCAGGATGGGAGCAGCACATGACAGAACGGGGGCGCAGGATGGGAGCAGCACATGACAGAACAGGGGCGCAGGATAGGAGCAGCACATGACAGAACGGGGGCGCAGGATGGGAGCAGCACATGACAGGATGGGAGCAGCAAATGACAGAATGGAGGCGCAGGATGGGAGCAGCACATGACAGAATGGGGGCGCAGGATGGGAGCAGCACATGACAGAACAGGGGCGCAGGATGGGAGCAGCACATGACAGGATGGGGATGCAAGATGGAGCAGCACATGACAGAATGGGGGCGCAGGATGGAGCAGCACATGACAGGATGGGGACGCAGGATGGAGCAGCACATGACAGGATGGGGACGCAGGATGGAGCAGCACATACCAGGATGGAGACCATATACCAATATAAATGCTCGCCACCCGGGCGTAGAACGGGTTCAATAGCTAGTGTATATATATATATATATATATATATATATATATATATGCACTCACAGGCACCACAGATATACACAATCATACTATATACTGTATATATGTACACACATACTATATACACATATACAGGCACACACACTGTATACTGCACATGTACACACACAGATACACATATACATGTATACTTACCAGGTTCTGTGGCTTCACTTGTACATATCCACTCCCAGGACAGTGCTAGGAGCAGTCATGATGAGGAGAGAGGCATCTTTTCCCTGACCAGGCTCTGACCTCTGTCTGCTGTGCAACTTCTAACCTGACTGCAGGCAGGGAGAAAGAAAGGAAAAGGGGGGCTGGAGGGGGTTTGGGAGAGACGCTCAGGGATTCGCTGCTTATTCATTACTGTACACCCTCTGGGCACTTCATAAATGGATTGTGACTTGTAGGATCGCTACTTCCAACAGGTGGCGCTATAGAGTTTAAGTCCTCTTTTTCTCAGAAGAGGCAATTTGCATATTAAATGGGCCACAGACGCAGGGGGCCCTTTTGTGAGTGGGGGCCCCAGGCGTCTGCGTGGTCTGCCTGCCCCAAACGCCGGCCCTGCTCAGAAGTTGGATTTAGAGCGGTCATTTTTCAGGAGATACATGGGAAGCAGCACCCCATTCTCTACCTGTCGGCATGTGAGAAGAATTATTTCATCATAGAAAATGAAAGCTGTTTGGACAAAAATTTAAATTAGTATCAGACCACACCCCACTCAGGTGGATGAGGGAGAAAAAGGGCAAAAATGCTTGAGTTACCTGCTGGTTTCTAGCCCTGCAAGATTTCAGCTTCAATGTGGAACTTAAAGACGGGAAGCTACATGGTAAGGCTGCACCCCTCTTGAGAATCCTGTGTCTAGTGGTAGAAGGTACCAAGTTCCACAGCTTTAGGCAGAGGGGAGAGGTATGTAAGGTGGCTGCCGATCACATAGTTGATGGGACTGGATTGTATCTAAAGTTACTTTGTTAAAATTGTTAACTTTGTTTTGCCTGCACTGAATCACTGTTTGATTTCCTTTTGATTGTGACATCATTTATGAAGCAACAATAAACCAGCATGGATATTTAAATGGAAACGGTTCCTATGTTACCACGCCACACACCCAAGTGAGCAGCATTTCCACGCTATAAACAAATAGTAGGTAATTGGTGGTCAAAATCACACTCACAGTTAAAGGTTGACCCATAAAAGTAGACAGATCTCTGTGGGATAGTTATTAATTTAATTAACTCATTCTTAGGTTGTTCCTCTGGTAATCCTCATTCAAGTTTTATTACTTAGTGCTGAGCTGTGCTTCTCCTCTGAGGCAGTTGTTTTCCTCCTGGAGGTGCAATAGAAATCGCTCCAATGTGAAGGCTGTCAGCTCCCCTCCTTACTCATCAGTCCCTTTCAGACCCAGCAGTCAGGGGGAGATCAATATCTCCATGTTGCAGTCTGCCTTCCTCTACTTTTCTCTCAGGTGACTCTTTTCTGCTGCAGTTATTGGCTGACTGCCAGGGGAGTTTGTTCCAGCTCTTTCCTGAAACTTCTGAATAACAAGCAGAGCTAAGGCTGGTTTCACATTTGCGTTTTTTGCCGCTGCGTTTTAACGCATATAAACACATGCGTTTTTTCCCCCTATATTTAACATTAAAAACGCATGCGTTTTTTTTGTATGCGTTTTGCTGCATTTGACGACGCATGCATCGTTTCTATGCTTGCGCTTTGTTGCGGAAATGCAACATGTAGTAATTTCTAGAGGCTTTTTATTTTTGCGGCAAAAAAACGTATTACTGTCTATGTAAATGCATGCGTTTTTAAGCACATGCGTTTGGTTGCGTTTTTAAACGCATGCGTTTCAATAGAGAAAAACAAGTCTACACACTGATAAGCCACCCCCCACCATCAAGGTGATAAAGGGATCCAAACCCTAACCCTAACCCTACCACTAACCCTAACCCTAGGGATCCAAACCCTAACCCTAACCCTAAAGGTACCGTCACACTGAACGATATCGCTAGCGATCCGTGACGTTGCAGCCTCCTGGCTAGCGATATCGTTCAGTTTGACAGGCAGCAGCGATCTGGATCCTGCTGTGCCATCGTTGGTCGGAGCAAAAAGTCCAGCACTTTATTTCGTCGCTGGACTCCCGCAGACATCGCTGAATCGGCGTCTGTGACTCCGATTCAGCGATGTCTTCACTGGTAACCAGGGTAAACATCGAGTTACTAAGCGCAGGGCCGCGCTTAGTAACCCGATGTTTACCCTGTTTACCAGAATAAACGTAAAAAAAACAAACACTACATACTTACATTCCGGTGTGCAGGAAAGCACAGCGCCGGAGGACAGACACCGGAATGTAAGTATGTAGTGTTTGTTTTTTTTACGTTTACGCTGGTAACCAGGGTAAACATCGGGTTACTAAGCGCGGCCCTGCGCTTAGTAACCCGATGTTTACCCTGGTTACCAGGAGACCGGCATTGTTGGTCGCTGGAGAGCTGTCTGTGTGACAGCTCTCCATCGACCACACAGCGACGCTGCAGCGATCGGGATCGTTGTCTAGATCGCTGCAGCGTCGCTTAATGTGACGGTACCTTGACCCTAGGGATCCAAACCCTAACCCTACCCCTAACGCTAACCCTAGGGATCCAAACCCTACCCGTAACCCTAACCCTAGGGATCCAAACCCTAACCCTAGCCCTAGCCATTTCTATTTATAGTGGGTTTTCTAGTTGATTTTTATGATTGGCCGCTGTCACACACTAATTTTTATTCACAAAAATATTTTTTGCGTTACCACATTTTGAGAGCTACAATTTTTCCATATTTTGGTCCACAGAGTCATGTCACACACCCTCTGTAGTCCCATTGGTGGTGTCTGGATCTTGATTTTTCTCTTGTGAAATTTCTCATCATGCGTATCAAAAATGCAAATGCAGGAAAAAACGCACGTAAAGGCGTAAAAACGTGGCTTTTTTTTACCGCATGCGAAAACGCATGCTTCTAAAAAAAAACGCAGTGTTTGTACACGTTTACATGCGTTTTTTTTCACCCCCTGCGGATGCGTTTTAAACGCTGCGTTTTTAAACACAAATGTGAAACTAGCCTAAGTCATGTAAGCAAGGCCATGAGAAGTAAGATTAACCCTTTGGGTGCTACCTGTCAGCAAGTCTCACAATATGTTAAAACGTACAGTTTGCACAGAAATAACAGTATTTGCATGAAACACTATGCATCCGGTATTCTATGGAGATGGGCACTTTGTAGGACGCCACATCTGCAAAAATAAACACTTTCTATGTTATTATGTGAATCCATGAAAAATGGATGCCACAGAGATATTGTCTAGATCAGGGGTCCCCAACTCCAGTCCTCAAGGCCCACCAACAGGTCATGTTTTCAGGATTGCACAGGTGATGCAATTATTACCTGGGCAAGACTAAGGAAATCCTGAAAACATGACATGTTGGTGGGCCTTGAGGACTGGAGTTGGGGACCCCTGGTCTAGATGATCTCCAGTATTTATGCATTCATTTAGCTCAATGGGTGCAAAATTAGAAGGGACCGCTCAACTCACCACTCTGGAGGCCAAAAGGAGACATAATAGAGCCAATTCATTGAACCAAGATAGCCTTGTGTTCAGCAAAATCTTGGAACACAATCCAGTGATGTTGGGACTTAAGAAACTTTTACGACTGATTAGGGAAAGTTTCCCCATGTGCCTCGCCTGAAGTCTGCTCTGCAAACTGGATATGACTAGTGCATGCTGTAATATTTGTGTGGATATTTGGAAAATCATTTGTCTGAACTGTGCCCTTGCCTGACATTGGTTTGTGTGCAGCCATCCTGAGAAGGACATCACATGTAGGTGAGCCTCATATTGTGCTGAGCATCTTTTAAGTTACCAGGTTTCAGCATCCCATTTGGCTTGCCTAATAATATGGCATAAGATTAGCGAGTAGTTGACTGCGGCGTGTTGTAGCACACAATGTTTCTGTAATTACAAGTAATGAGTTACTCAGCAGCACACACAAAACTCTGGGACATGCACAGATGGCAAGTAAGAACTAATGGCTTATAATACAGCTTGCCTTAAAGTGATTGCTTCAGTATAATTTTTTTTAAATTATTAATTAAGATATATTACTTTTATATTCTATATTATACTAATTTATATAAACAGAATTCATCATCTTTCCCCCATCTCACTCGACCCCCACAATGGACCTATTCACTAAAGTAAATGACTGCTCACTCTCCCCAGTCCCACAAGCTCACTGTCTTGGGGTAATCCTTGACCCTGATCTCTCCTTCAAACCACATATCCAAGCCCTCTGCACTTCCTGCCGTCTTCAACTCAAAAATATTTCCCAGATCTGTACATTCCTCAACCAACAATCTGCAAAAACACTAGTGCATGCCCTCATCATCTCCCACCTTGACTACTGCAACCTCCTGCTCTGTGGCCTCCCCTCTAACACTCTCGCACCCCTCCAATCTATTCTAAACTCTGCTGCCCGACTAATCCACCTGTCCCCCCGCTATTCCCTGGCCTCTCACCTTTGTCAATCCCTTCACTGACTCCCCATTACCTAGAGAGTCCAGTACAAAATCCTAACCATGACATACAAAGCCATCCACAACCTGTCTCCTCCATACATCTGTGACCTCGTCTCCCGGTACTTACCTACACACAACCTCCGATCCCCACAAGATTTCCTTCTCTACTCCCCTCTTATCTCCTCTTCCCATAATCGTATACAAGATTTCTCTCGCATATCACCCCTACTCTGGAACTCTCTAACCCAACATATCAGACTCTCACCTACCATCGAAACCTTCAAAAAGAACCTGAAGACCCACCTCTTCCGACAAGCCTACAACTTGCAGTAACCACCGACAGACCAAACCGCAGCATGACCAGCTCTACCCTCGCCTACTGTATCCTCACCCATCCCTTGTAGATTGTGAGCCCTCGCGGGCAGGGTCCTCTCTCCTCCTGTACCAGTTGTGATCTGTATTGTTTAAGATTATTGTACTTGTTTTTATTATGTATACCCCTCCTCACATGTAAAGCACCATGGAATAAATGGCGCTATAATAATAAATAATAATAATAATAATAATAATAATCTAAACATTTGTGGGGACTGGTAGAATGGGACCTGGGCCCATCACCTACTGTGACTGGCGGATACTGTGTCATATAAAAGTTATCTTTCATTGTAACCCTGCCTGTGATGATAATGAGATGAATGCTGAAAACGTCGCCTGCTCTCTAGCCTCTCTGGTATTCTGATGTCTAAGATGCTATAATAGATTGAATATACTTAGGGCATTTTAGGGTGTAGGCGCTGTTCATCTTTTGTCACCCGCCATAACTAGGTGTAAATATGAAAGTGCACAAAAAACCCTTTCATTGCCTGCAGCTATTGCAAATTGTGACTGTTGGAACTAATAACTGCAGTCATACAAAGGGTCTTTTGTGCATTTTGTATTGAAAAGGGCAATGAAAATGTGGCAGCGCCTTCCCATACTTCGTATGTGTATTTATGTTGTGTAGTTGCCAAATAGCGTAAGTGTGGACGGCGGTAACTGTGACTTGTGATTCAGTGAAGAGGTATTTGGAAAGCCTTTAACAGATACCTGTGTGAATTGGTGTGAGTTGCTGAATTGGGAGTAGCTATATTCATAAGGGGTTAACTAAGGGTGGGAGCTCATAATTAAGGGTTTATAGGGGGCAGCTGTTTGGGGCTCCAGTCCTTTTTGGAAGTGCATTTGAACAGCAAGGTGGATTGCTGTTAAGGGAACTAAAGAAAGAAAAAAAAAATCTATAAATCTTCAGCATAGCGAGTGTGAGCGAGCTGAGTGTGACCTGAGCGTAAGTGTGGACGGCGGTAAGTGTGACTTGTGATTCAGGGAGTTTCCAAGGGAGGAAGTACTGAATTGCTGTCTGTTTCCTATTAATACTTTGTATTTATTTTTTATTTTTTTTTATTTAACTTTTCTGTCTGGTGCTATCCCCATTAGGAAATGTGCTCCAATCTTGCTAATGCCATCCAGTGCACATCTTGCCACATGTATGCAGTCCTTGAGCAGCCGATCGAGGGTGCATACTGTACCCGTGTGAGCACGTTGTGCATTTGGAAACCCAGATTCTGAATCTAAATGTGCAGCTGGCAACACTGAGATCCATAGACAATATGGAGAGGAGTTTTCTGCTCATGGAGCAGACGCTCAATGGGACAGATGAGGGGGGGATGGTATGATGGAGCTGCAGGATGGTGAAGTAGCAAGCTGGGTGACAGTTAGGAAGCGGGGTAGAGGGAAGAGTGCCAGGGAGGCTAGTCCTGATCTGGCACACCCCAATAAGTTTGCTAAGTTGGCAGATGAGGGGGGTGCCAGTACAGGGGTAGCACTGCTGCAGCCAGGCATGTCCTCTGAAAGCCGGAGGAGTGACTGCTCCAGTAAGGAGGGAAATAGGAGAGCAGGGCAGGCCAGACAGGTGCTGGTAGTGAGAGACTCAATTATTAGGGGAACAGATAGGGCAATCTGTCACAAAGACGGGGATCCTCGAATGGTGTGCTGCCTACCTGGTGCTCGAGTCCGACACATCGCTGATCGGGTGGACACAAATGACAAAGTTAGAGGTAGGTGGAAGGTCCTTAAAGATGATTTCAGGGATTTAGGCCGCAAGCTTAAAGCAAGGACCTCCAACGTGGTATTCTCCGAAATACTGCCTGTACCACGTGCCACGCCAGAGAGGCAACGGGAGATTAGGGAGGTTAATAAGTGGCTCAAAAATTGGTGTAGGAAGGTGGGGTTTGGGTTCCTGCAGAACTGGGCCGACTTCTCAGTTGGCTACAGGCTCTACGCTAGGGACGGGCTGCACCTCAATGGGGAGGGTGCAGCTGTGCTGGGGGAGAAAATGGCTAGAAGGTTGGAGGAGTGTTTAAACTAGGAATTGGGGGGGGGGGTATTCAATTTATAGGAGGGGAAGATAGTGCAGACAGAGACCTGGGCACAAATAAAGAAGTTGGGGGTGGCGGTGGCATGGGGGGTGGGGTTAGAACAGTTTATAATTTAAGAAAGAAGAGGTACAGAGAGGAACATCAAGTGCATGTATACTAATGCCAGAAGCCTCGCCAACAAAATGGACAAATTAGAACTAATGTTGTTGGAGCATAATTATGACATGGTGGGGATATCTGAGACATGGCTGGATGAGAGCCATGACTGGGCTGTTAACTTGCAGGGCTATAGTCTGTTCAGAAATGACCGTACAGATAAGCGAGGGGGAGGGGTGTGTCTGTCTGTAAAATCGTCCTTAAAACCTATCCTGCGTGATAATATAGGTGAATTTAATGAAAATGTAGAATCCCTGTGGGTGGAGATAAGGGGAGGGGGGAAAAATAATAAATTACTGATAGGGGTTTGTTATAAATCTCCAAAAATAATGGAAGCAATGGAGAATATCCTCGTAAAGCAAATAGATGAAGCTGCGACTCAAGGAGAAGTCATTATTATGGGGGACTTCAACTACCCTGAAATAGATTGGGGAACAGAAACCTGCAGTTCCAGCAAAGGTAATCGGTTTTTGACAATTATGAGAGACAATTACTTTTCACAACTGGTTCAGGACCCAACAAGAAGGGGGGCACTGCTAGACCTAATATTAACTAACAGGCCAGACCGCATATCAAACATAAGGGTTGGGGGTCACTTGGGAAATAGCGATCACAAAATAATAAGTTTTCATGTATCCTTTAATAAGATTTGTAGTAGAGGGCTTACAAGGACACTAAATTTCAGGAGGGCAAATTTCCAACGGATGAGAGAGGATCTTGGTGCAATTAACTGGGACGATATCCTGAGACACAAAAATACACAAAGAAAATGGGAGACATTTATTAGCATCCTGGATAGGACATGTGCACAGTATATACCATATGGGAATAAACATACTAGAAATAGGAGGAAACCAATATGGCTAAATAGAGCTGTAAGGGGCACAATAAGTGACAAAAAGAAAGCATTTAGAGAATTAAAGGAAGTAGGTAGTGATGAGGCATTAAATAAATACAAAAAATTAAATAAATTCTGTAAAAAGCAAATCAAGGCAGCAAAGATTGAGACAGAGACTCATTGCCAGAGAGAGTAAAAATAATCCTAAAATATTCTTTAACTACATAAATAGTAAGAAACTAAAAAATGATAGTGTTGGCCCCCTTAAAAATAGTCTGGGTGAAATGGTGGATGAGGATGAGGAAAAAGCCAATATGCTAAATGACTTTTTTTCATCAGTATTTACATAAGAAAATCCCATGACAGACAAAATGACTAGTGATAAAAATTCCCAATTAAATGTCACCTGCTTAACCCAGCAGGAAGTACGTCGGCGTCTAAAAATCACTAAAATTGACAAATCTCCGGGCCCGGATGGGATACAGCCTCGAGTACTGCAGGAATTAAGTACAGTCATTGATAGACCATTATTTTTAATCTTTAAAGACTCCATAATAACAGGGTCTGTACCACAGGACTGGCGTATAGCAAATGTGGTGCCAATATTCAAAAAGGAGACAAAAACTGAACTCGGAAATTATCGGCCAGTAAGCTTAACCTCTACTGTGGGTAAAATCCTGGAGGGCATTCTAAGGGATGCCATACTGGAGTATCTGAAGAGGAATAACCTCATGACCCAGTATCAGCACGGGTTTACTAGGGACCGTTCATGTCAGACTAATTTGATCAGTTTCTATGAAGAGGTAAGTTCCGGACTGGACCAAGGGAACCCAGTGGACATAGTGTATATGGACTTTTCAAAAGCTTTTGATACGGTGCCACACAAAAGGTTGATACATAGAATGAGAATAATGGGGATAGGGGAAAATATGTGTAAGTGGGTTGAGAGCTGGCTCAGGGATAGGAAACAAAGGGTGGTTATTAATGGAGCACACTCGGACTGGGTAGCGGTTAGCAGTGGGGTACCACAGGGGTCAGTATTGGGCCCTCTTCTTTTTAACATATTTATTAATGACCTTGTAGGGGGCATTCAGAGTAGAATTTCAATATTTGCAGATGACACTAAACTCTGCAGGGTAATCAATACAGAGGAGGACAATTTTATATTACAGGATGATTTATGTAAACTAGAAGCTTGGGCTGATAAATGGCAAATGAGCTTTAATGGGGATAAATGTAAGGTCATGCACTTGGGTAGAAGTAATAACATGTATAATTATGTGCTTAATTCTAAAACTCTGAGCAAAACCGTCAATGAAAAAGACCTGGGTGTATGGGTGGATGACAAACTCATATTCAGTGGCCAGTGTCAGGCAGCTGCAACAAAGGCAAATAAAATAATGGGATGCATTAAAAGAGGCATAGATGCTCATGAGGAGAACATAATTTTACCTCTATACAAGTCACTAGTTCGACCACACTTAGAATACTGTGTACAGTTCTGGTCTCCAGTGTATAAGAAAGACATAGCTGAACTGGAGCGGGTGCAGAGAAGAGCGACCAAGGTTATTAGAGGACTGGGGGGTCTGCAATTCCAAGATAGGTTATTACACTTGGGGCTATTTAGTTTGGAAAAACGAAGACTAAGGGGTGGTGTTATTTTAATGTATAAATATATGAGGGGACAGTACAAAGACCTTTCTGATGATCTTTTTAATCATAGACCTGAAACAGGGACAAGGGGGCATCCTCTACGTCTGGTGGAAAAAAGGTTTAAGCATAATAACAGACGCGGATTCTTTACTGTAAGGGTACCGTCACACTATAACATTTCGATCGCTACGACGGTACGATTCGTGACGTTCCAGCGATATCGTTACGATATCGCTGTGTCTGACACGCAGCAGCAATCAGGGATCCTGCTGAGAATCGTACGTCGTAGCAGATCGTTTAGAACTTTCTTTCATCGCTGGATCTCCCGCTGTCATCGCTAGATCGGTGTGTGTGACACCGATCTAGCGATCTAGCGATGCGATCCAGCGATGCGTTCGCTTGTAACCAGGGTAAACATCGGGTAACTAAGCGCAGGACCGCGCTTAGTAACCCGATGTTTACCCTGGTTACAAGCGTAAAACTAAAAAAAAAAAAACAGCACATACTTACATTCTGGTGTCCGTCAGGTCCCTTGCCGTCTGCTTCCCGCACTGTGACTGCCGGCCGTAAAGTGAAAGCAGAGCACAGCGGCTGTGCTTTCACTTTCACTTTACGGCCGGCAGTCAGTGAGTGCGGGAAGCAGACGGCAAGGGACCTGACGGACACCAGAATGTAAGTATGTGCTGTTTGTTTTTTTTTAGTTTTACGCTTGTAACCAGGGTAAACATCGGGTTACTAAGCGCGGTCCTGCGCTTAGTTACCCGATGTTTACCCTGGTTACCCAGGGACCTCGGCATCGTTGGTCGCTGGAGAGCTGTCTGTGTGACAGCTCCCCAGCGACCACACTACGATTTACCTACGATCACGGCCAGGTCATATCGCTGGTCGTGATCGTAGGTAAATCGTATAGTGTGACGGTACCCTTAGAGCAGTGAGACTATGGAACTCTCTGCCGTATGATGTTGTAATGAGTGATTCATTACTTAAATTTAAGAGGGGACTGGATACCTTTCTGGAAAAGTATAATGTTACAGGGTATATATACTAGATTCCTTGATAGGGCGTTGATCCAGAGAATTAGTCTGATTGCCGTATGTGGAGTCGGGAAGGAATTTTTTTTCCCCAATGTGGAGCTTACTCTTTGCCACATGGGTTTTTTTGCCTTCCTCTGGATCAACATGTTAGGGCATGTTAGGTTAGGCTATGGGTTGAACTAGATGGACTTATAGTCTTCCTTCAACCTTAATAACTATGTAACTATATATATGATGGAATACGTTTTCAGAGACCTGATCCAGCAGCCTTGGCCACTGCACAGGAGGCCTGGGAACCGCGTCCTACCGTCCACCACGCGGGGCTCCTTTTTGGATTAGCCAGCCTGGCATGACTTCATGTGTGCATCATACCTCAACTATATGGCACTCAGGCCGGCTAATTAGAAGAGGGGCCATGCATGCCCTGGTCCAGCGGCCACAGAACACAGAACTATCCATTGAACCAGGATACTGGGAATTGATTGAGTCATCTCTACTGCTAAGTCTTCCACTTCTTATTGTGATACTCAGAAGGACAGTCACAGATTATTCATTCTGTAATATAAAATGCTTGTTGGAATTCATTGAGCAGCTGACTTCTCATATTAGGTGGTTGATTCAAAAAAAGTTTCACTTGTATTAAGACACTTGAATATATTCACCTATTGGGTTTCTACAATGCTTCAAGCTTACATTAACATAAAAGGTTATAATCACTTGGTCCACTAGAGGGAGCACCAAGAGCAGTGTTTACTGGAACCAGTTTGAATTGTTGAAGTTTTCTTAGAATTGTCTGATTCTTGTCTAAGGGTATGTTCACACGTTCCTGATTTCCATGCTTTTTTTTTCAGGACTGAAACCGCAGCTCTTGGCAGAAAACGCAGGTCCTTTTTTTGGTCCTTTTTTTGTGCTTTTTTGGTGCGTTTTTTGATGCGTTTTTTGATCCTTTTTTTTATGCAGTTTTCTATGCAGAGTCTGTGTTTTCTAGGAAGTTTTTTTAGGGTTAAAATGGCTGAAAATACCCTAACCCTACCCCTACCCCTACCCCTAACCCTACCCCTAACCCTACCCCTAACCCTAACCCTAACCCTACCCCTAACCCTACCCCTAACCCTAACCCTATTCTAACCTTAGTGGGGAAAAAAAAAAATTCTTAATTTTTTTATTGTCCCTACCTATGGGGGTGACAAAGGGTCATTTACTACTTTTTTATTTTGATCACTGAGATAGATTATATCTCAGTGATCAAAATGCACTTTGGAACGAATCTGCCGGCCGGCAGATTCGGCGGGCGCACTGTGCATGCGCCCGCCATTTTGCAAGATGGCGGCGCCCAGGGAGAAGACGGCCGGACGGACACCGGGAGGCCGGGTAAGTATAAGGGGGGGAGATTAGGGCACGGGGGGGCATCGGAGCACGGGGGAGGCATCGGAGCACGGGGGGGGGGGCATCGGAGCATGGGGGGGTGGGATCGGGGCAGCCACACTCCGCCCACGCACTTCCACCCGCTTCCCCGCACTTCCTGCTGCAGCGGTTCGGCACCACAAACCGCAATAAAACCCGCAGATATATTTTTGATCTGCGGGTTTTACTGCGGGTTTGACCTCATAATGGAGGTCTATGGGTGCAGAACCGCTGCGGCTCCGAAAAAAGAAGTGACATGCTCCTTCTTTTTTCCTGCAGCTATTCAGCGCGGCTTTTTTTTTTAAATTCAGGATCATGTGTACAGCGGTTCCTGTTTTCCATAGGGTACATTGTACTGTACCCTGCATGGAAAACAGCTGCGGAACCGCAGCAGCAAAAACGCTGCGGTTCCGCAGTAAAAAACGCACTGTGTGAACATGGCCTAAAGTTGCCCGTCTCATCACTACTCTTGTAAGAGGATCACATTTACACATTGGAATTGGTTTACATCAGATGACACTCTATACTGCGTATTATAATAGTGTCTGACAAAAGTATCAGTATATATCGGGGGAACTGCTTTTACATAGTAACATAGTAACATAGTTAGTAAGGCCGAAAAAAGACATTTGTCCATCCAGTTCAGCCTATATTCCATCATAATAAATCCCCAGATCTACGTCCTTCTACAGAACCTAATTGTATGATACAATATTGTTCTGCTCCAGGAAGACATCCAGGCCTCTCTTGAACCCCTCGACTGAGTTCGCCATCACCACCTCCTCAGGCAAGCAATTCCAGATTCTCACTGCCCTAACAGTAAAGAATCCTCTTCTATGTTGGTGGAAAAACCTTCTCTCCTCCAGACGCCAAGAATGCCCCCTTGTGCCCGTCACCTTCCTTGGTATAAACAGATCCTCAGCGAGATATTTGTATTGTCCCCTTATACGCTGATCTGAATTAAAAATGTTTTCCTTACATTAGATATTCACAGGGAACCTGTCGGCAGTATTGTGCACAGTAACCTACAGACAGTGTCAGGTCGGCGCCGTTATACTGATTACAATGATACCTGGTGATGAAATCCGTCTTGTGGTTGTTGTGTAATCTTTATTTTTGGCGTTGCGATGATATGCTCGTGCTCCTGGGAGGTCGTTGGGGGTCTTCATGTGGTACTCTGCTTACATATTCACCAGTATGGCTTCTGGCAGGTCACTGATACCTCACTGACCTGCCCCCTATTTTACATACTGAATATAATGTTTAAAATTTTTTTAAAAAATCACATTCGATAGGCAGGTGAAAACGTATTGACTCGAGTATAAGCCGGATATGCATTGTCCCCTCATCCCTATCATGGTATGCATGGCTCCTCATCCCTATGCTGGTGTGCAGGGACGCCATCAGGGCATTACTGCCCTAAATGGCGTATGGGGCCCGATGAGCAGAGGAGGCCCACAGTAGACCCCCTCTCCTCTGCTCACCAGGCCCCAGCGGCAGGATTCTGCCAGCTCAATAATTGCCCGTGCATCCTCAGACGCACGGGCAGTTAAAATTTGTTGCCGTGCGGGAGATTCCTCAACGGTATGGGGCATATTATACACTATGGGGCTGCTTTGTACCCCTTGGGGCTGCATTATACTATGGGGCTGCATTATACCCCTTGGGGGCAAATTGTACCCCTATGGGGCTGCATTATACTATGGGGGTGCATTATACCACTATAGGGCTGCATTGTACTATGGGAGAACATTATACTGCTATAGGGCTGCATTATACCACTATGGGGCTGCATTATACTATGGTAGTGCATTATATTATGGAGGTGCATTATACTAATATTGGGCTGCATTATACTATGTGGGTATATTATACTTCCATGGGGCTGCATTATGCTATGGGGGTGCATTATACTGCTGTGGGGCTGCATTTTACCATGGGGGTGCATTATACTGCTATGGGGCTGTATTATACCATGGGGTGCATTATTCCACTATGGGGCTGCATTATACTATGGGGCTGCATCATACTACTATGGGGGTGCATTATACTGCTATGGGGGTGCATTATCCTACTCTGGGGGTGCATTATACTATGGGGTGCATTATACTACTGTGGGGCTGCATTATGCTACTATGGGGTGCATTATACTACTATGGGGCTGCATTATACTATGGGGTGCATTATACCACTATGTGGCTGCTTTATACTAGTATTGGCTGCATTATACTAGTATTGGCTGCATTATACTATGGGGTGCATCATACTACTGTGGGGCTGCATTATACTACTATGGGGCTACATTATACTACTATGGGGCTGCATTATACTAGGTTTACTGGAGGCTTCAGGCAACCGCCGCCCAGGGTACCAGATCACAGGTACAGGCTGGGTCCGGCTGGTTTGGAAGCAAGTTCAGAGTCCCCTTTACCAGGTGGCGTTAGAAGCCTGCCTACTAGCACGTTAGTGTAGTCCTTTGCTGTCCGTGACTTCTAACAAGGTCCTCACAGTTCTCTCTGTCCTCCATAAAGGTGGGACACTAACCCATATGACAGGTGGCTCGAGCCTTTTTACAGGGTCTCTATCATGACCCGGGCTCTATGTGCCACTGTGTCTCCTTGGTATTAGTGTGGACAGGTTACGTGTAGTCCAGCTGTCCTTCCGGTTTCTGCTGTGCCTCCTAGAGTCTGACACAACCTCGGTCTTCCGGCTACCGGAATCTGTGCTCTGCAGCGAGGTAGACCAATCACAGCTATTCTCCCCAGTTGTCACTCTCCTGTGCTTCGCTCTCCTGCACGCTCTCTACAAATCTGTTCATCTTCCTATGCTCTCTTTTTCCAGGAGCTACAGACTCCCACGTCTCCTCAGCTATACTCCTTTGTGTCGTTCAAAAGTACAACTTGTACTGCAAAAAAAAAGACCTCAAATGGCCATATTGACAGAAAAATAAAAAAATTATTCCTCTGGGAAGAAGGGGAGCGAAAAACAGAAACGCAAAAATGACAAAGGGCTGCGGTGTGAAGGGGTTAGTGAGCATTCTTTCAACAACGCAAAGGTCAGTATATATAGAGGGAGGGGGAGTAGGGGTGCTGTAATATCACCTATTGTTAATGGTGAGTTCTGTGATAACAGCTGTGCATAGAAGGGGCACCTTTCAATAGAATCCTATCTGTGGGGGTAGGTTCACACGAGCGTATAAAAAAATCGTTTCATCCAAAAAACTCGGAAGATTTTTTTCTCACTTGTCAACTCTATGCAATCCATTTTTTTAAATTAATAACTTACAAGATAATTTATAGTTTCCTATGTTACAGAATTAGGGCGGCACGGTGGCGCAGTGGTTAGCACAGCAGCCTTGCAGCGCTGGAGTCCTGGGTTCGAACCCCACCAAGGACAACATCTGCAAAGAGTTTGTATGTTCTCTCCGTGTTTGCATGGGTTTCCTCCGGGCACTCCGGTTTCCTCCCACATTCTAAAGACATACTGATAGGGAATTTAGATTGTGAGCCCCATCGGGGACAGTGATGATAATGTGTGCAAAAAAAATGTAAAGCGCTGCGGAA